>NW_018408504.1:101345-128081 GCF_002113885.1 Mizuhopecten yessoensis
TATAGTAGAATGAATACCAAAGTATAAGTGTGAAAGCTGTTGTTTGTGTGTATTTATATCTATAGTAGAATGAATACCAAAGTATAAGTGTGAAAGCTGTTGTTTGGTGTATATATTTTCATTGTAAAATCTTTATCAAAGTATAAGTGTGAACGCTGTTGTTTTGTGTGTATTTATTTTTATTGTAGAATGAATACAAAAGTATAAGTGGGAACGATTTTGTTTTGTGTGTATTTATGTCTATCATAGAATTTGTCAGACAATCATTACCTTTGTGATGAGCGAATATCATTATATAATATATTCAATAAACTATTCATAAGACTGTTTTGGTTTAAACTTTGTGTTTATTTTCATGTCAATATTTACCAAATATTCCTGACCTTGCATTCTACATCAGATTGCCCTTTTTAAAAAAGTCAAATAGAAAAAAAATTGCTGAAACCCTTTATTTCACCATTATGGTAAAGTGAAGCACCCCCGATACACCCTACATTTCTCTTCCCCAGACTTTATTATTGTAATTTTTATATTCAGGACATCAAAGTGAAGTAAAGTAAAACATATTTGGTTTAAAAAAGTAAAACAGAAAAAGTTATGAGAAAACCCTTCATTTCACCATTATGGTAATGTGAAGCGCCCCTGCCCCACCCTAGATTACTCTACCCCAGACATAACTTGTCATTACTAACTACGTAAGTTTAAGTTTTTAGTATTTTATCGAGATATTTAAAGCAAGATATTTTACTCCGCTTGTTCCAGTCTACTCAGCTGGAAATGAGTATGTGGTTGGGCAGTGCTAGAATCGTTGAATGTTAGCTGTTAGCACCGAAATGGCAGCACCGGCTGTATGCTCCCAAGGGAGTTGAGAAAGATAATGGCTGGTTGCAAATGCCCTATAACCTAGAATTATAATGTGAGAACCGCTTTGAGACCACCTACGAACTAGGTTATGATTAAGCGGTGTATAAGAACCTCGGATTATTAATATTTGAAATTGAGCAGCAGCCCTCTTTATTTTTTTAATTTGTACAAATCAAGGTTTTTATACACATCTCCTGTTTAAACAGCAGTTTTCCATCGCTTTTCTCCAATGAGTCCAAGGCGGATAAAACAGTTGTTAACGCAGTGTATATCATGTATCTATTACCAAACTGTATAGGTAAAATGTGTCTTACGTTCATCTTACAAACAACACACTATCAAGATGAGAAGAATTAAGCGTGTCTATCATTGTATTCCATGTGTCGGCTATCCCAAAGGTAGTGAACATCATCTGGCGTTAATCCGTGAACAACCCGGAAACCGTTTACTTTCACTTTCTGCAGAGGCCCGGTATTATTTATTTGTTCGTAAACAAAAGTATCGATTGTTTCTACAGATATTTGTAATAGATATGCCACCATTCCGACATAGACATCTTCGAATTTGAAGCTACGGGCTGTTTTCATCATGAGGTACATTTTGTTTGCTGTGTGTGACGTCATAAAATATCCGGGGCCTCCGCAATATGGCGGATAAGTATTAAAAGGATACTGGTCAAGAGAAACTTTAAATTTGTCCCCCTCTGCGTCAAGGTATCTGTATGGTGGCACACCGTATACACATTTTCCATGAATTACGTCATCTGACAAGTATGTGTTTTGGATTACTTTGAGAAATTCAAGGTCAAAATAGACATCGTCGTCCATTTTGAAGAAGAAGCGTGGTTCAAAACAGAGCTCAGTCACCCATTTGAAAGCTGCGATTGTTTTCTCAACTAGGTTATAATAACTTTCCGGGATATCTACCTGTATTATATCTCCATAGAGAAAAACTTCATTTTTCAGACTACTCGCATCCGTTACTGTTCCGATTACAAAAAACACACTAAAATTGTATTTTTTTTGCATCTTTGAACAACCCCATGTTTGTCGTATGGCTTCGCGTTGTGGCAAATTTGATGTTTTACTTAATACTGTGATAACAGTGCTTCTCTCAGATTCCTGATTACACTTTAGCTTCGGTTGAATCAAAAATGGTATACCTATCCTTTCTCCTTGTTGCATAAACGATCGAAGACCAGGAAGGGATAACGTTTCAGCTGTTTGATCTTTTAAAGAAACACTTCGCAAGGTCATCAGAACAGAGCTTAGTATAATTCCTCCTAGAATGACTTTTCGTCTCTCTTTGTTAACAAACATCTACAAGAAAACAAAAAATATAATATCATCTTTTGCTTATAATAATGTCATCTTTTACTTATGATAATATCATATTTTACTTATAAAAGCATAATTTATCTACTTATAATAACAATTATAATAATCGTTTACTTATCATAATTTCTATCCTGACAGGGAGTGAAGAGTTACTATTATCTTGTTTAATATATTTAGCATTACCATATCTTCCTGAAAATATCCTATTTCACAAATAGCGATTTGTTTTTATTTTGACCAAAAATAACTATTTCCTTTATAGTAGTATGTCATATGTAACAAATACTTACATGATACTGTCTAACTAAAAATATTGAACATCATCTATAATCATTTCATTAATAATGATACTAATTTTGATTATAATAATATAATCTCTTAAAGTTGAGGACTTTCTTATAAAATCAATAATATCTTTCTTCAATAACAATAGTGCAAATGGTTTATTCCAACTGCATTATAACGGTCTTTACTTGTTTGCACGTATAAGTACATAGTTTTGTTTAGATAGGGCTGTCCCAGCTAAGTAGATCTTGAACAATTAAATATTACAGTGTTTATGTTCAATTGTGTATAACAATGTATTTTTTCATTTTATATTTAGACGGTATGCGTACAAATTTATAATTACAGTGTGTGTGTAATTTTACGATTAAACTGTTCATGTATAATGATATAATGACAGTGTTTTGTACAATTGTATGCTACAGTGTGTAAGTATAATTTTATAAATACATTGTTTATTTACTATTGTATTTAATATTGTATATCTTCAATTCCTTTTTATATGAAGAATTTTATAATTACGACGTGGATGTATAATTTCATAATTTTGATTTTGTAAAATTTAATTATTACAATGTATATGATTATTTTTATAATGCCAGTGTATATCAACAATTTTATGATAACGGTGTATAATTTCATGAATAAAATGTTTATAAATACCTTTATACTTACCATGTCTATGTAAAATTTTATAAAGACAGTCTATATGTACAATTTTATAATTGCAGTGTATGTGAACACTTTTATAATAACATTGTTTATGTAGAATTTTATAGTATTCTTATGCACACTTTTTCATTTCAATCTTTATTACAGTGTTTTTGTACAATTATAAAACTACATAAGCACACTTTTTAATTGCAATATATATTAAAGTGTATATGTACAATTTTAATTTATAATTACAGCGTATTTTTAACGTTTCACTGGCACGCTTGGCCCATGCTATTTAATGCAGCAATGTAATCGATCGTTTAACGTTGTACGCTTTGGGTATTGACAATCCGTAAATATTTGATATAAGCATTAAGATATATTTATTTCGTAACAAATGACTCAACGGATGTGATTTGTCTACACTTGATTATGATATGAATGTAACGTAATAGTAGACCTCCATATCAAAGATGTTTTTTTTTATTATGTAACCAGCATCCTCAGGCCCCGTCACCAGTCCGCTCTTATCGGCAGATAGTTTTTAAGATGTTAAGGCTTCGATCCAAGGCCGGTGATAATCTGGACCGATAATCATGTTATAATAAATCTCCATTCAAAATTGTTACTTGTTTACTAAATATATTCCTTCCTTTTAGTTTTGTCAGGATTCTGTTGTGGTGTTGCTATTTAGGTGTAACAGTTGTGTGTTGATAAAAAGAAAAAATCTTGATTATTTAAAAAAAAGCAGTTCCAGATTTTTGTATAAGGACAGTGTAGATTTTCGCTGGGACTTCGTCAAATTGCCTTTGCTTAAAATGCACTTTTTGATTCATGCGTTTCGGTATTATATTCATACATCTTTTCGAAACTTTTTTCGAAATTCTACTGTTAGTCTGTTTGACCCTAACTATTCATTACATTACGTTTTATTGTATCACTTTCAATTTCACTTTTTTGCATTTATTGAAAATAAATCATAATTAATCATAAAATCATATTATTATATATATATAGCAAATAGAACGTGCATCAGATGAATGCAATCGAATTAGAAATTTGAGACTAGAATTTTTAAGTTTTATTTTAATTGCTATTACTTTTTACAGTTCAAACATTGTATGTCTTAGACAGACATTTTGATGCTAAAGAAATGTCTGGACTTGGACCGTTTTTTCAAACCAAACAGCACTGTTAAATTGAATTTGGTTCATTTAAAAAAAATATGAATGCTACTTACCTTACAAACCAACTCATTTCAATATGAGAAAAACCGATAGAATCTGTACATATCAACATATCTTAGGAAGTCAGTAGGAAAAATATATTTATGTATAATATGTTATTATATAGAAGCTGCATCAACTTTGGTCAAAACTTACCATTACAGATCGAGCATACCGTCGTGACGTCATGGTAAACATTTCCAAATTGTGAACAAGGATAACTTTTAGTTCAAAGTTAATTTCCTTTGTCAGGGGTTTCACAGTATGGCGTGGTACTAAGATCTTTTTGTAAAGGGTTAATGATATGTCCTGAAGTCCTGAAAATAATTCAATAATCCTTGCTAGAAAAATAATTTGAATATATAATAGATCATTGTGAGAGGCCAGAGATACGGAATAAGGAAAAACAAGACTCAAGAAACTTTATTTAGAGTCGCATACATATAAACAAGAAACTTAAGCTCTTGTGAGCTATTATTGTGACAAACATATGTATATAAATCTGTAAAACATTATAATGTCATATGAAACAGGGTAATCACAGATAGCTTATTCATTAATGGCTTTAAATCCCATCACAATGAAAGGAAAAAGTGTCACATCCTATGTTTCCTAAGTGATTTGTCATCACCTTCCTACCGAGGCCCCCGAGACATGACACTTTAGATACAAATAAATTAGCAGAAGAACCGAGTTGATATGAAATTCAACATCAAATAAACAAAGAAGCATAAAGAATAATATACTCAAGAAGACATTATTTACAGGTGAACACTTTCGTAAAACGCATGTATTACCTACGAATAAGGTTTAAATCAATAGAGCTGAATAAAAGAAACAAAGCTAATAAAGCACCGACAGAATATACACGTATATAGTTTGTATTAAAAATGATTCGATAGCATTGGTATAAATTAATTCTGTACATATTCTGAGGGGGAAAAGAAAAGCTACAATTGTATTGACAGATTAACAAGATGAAACCTGATATCAATGATGTAAGTTAGTTGTGTACCGGATTTTTAAAAAAAAAATATGCAGAATAACAAAAAAATCTGCAATAGTATAAAATAGATATACGTTGATAGAATTATAGAATAAGAGCAGCATGATGTAATTAAAATAAATCTTGGGTAGCAAAGATAACCAGGGCACACTAGTCTTTGCTGATATTGCAAAGGCATATTGGGCTATCCCAGGAGTTGAACAGCCTCCTAAATTTCCCCTGAATTGTTCATCTCTTCGGAATTCATTGGGCAGATTCCTCAAATACAACGAAATCCACTCCACTTATTATTCAACATTTAATGCCAACTGAATTTGGTAGGGTTATGTAATGGCAATGACATACGATGGTAAATATTATGTATAAACCTTAAAACTTTTTCATCTTTCTTCCACTTTCCATAGAACAGAAATGCTTCACTAAGGGACACTAATTAAAATTTGAAATAACTAAATAGAGATAAATCAAAAGCCTACCTTGTGGCAATATTTTGTTATTAACGATGATAATAGCAATGTCGATAGATGACGGTGTATGAAGGCAACATGTTGCTGTTGTTGTTGTTGATGATGATGATGATGATGATGATGATGATGATGATGATGATGATGATGATGATGATGATGATGATGATGACATCAGGTGAAGGATTAGGATGATGACTAAGTGTTATTTTGAATGTGTAGATGTGAGTGTGAGAGAAAGTGTTATTTTTGTACATATAAAAAACAATTGTGAAAAACATAAAATTACAAAAGAAAGCCTACTTTCTTTTGATAAAAAATAAACCATTTTGCTTCCAAATTGATAGTTGTTGTCAAAAACCGTGGACAGGTCTATCAGTATGACAGCCACCCAAATCCCCGGGAGCAGGGTATCCACCAGCAGATCAATGTACCTCTGTGATACAAATAGACACCACTAAATAATACCTGATCAATGTACCTCTGTGATCAAAATAGACATCACTAAATAAAAGCTGGTCAATGTACCTCTGTGATTAAAATAGACATCACTAAAAAATAGCTGATCAATGTATTTCTATGATCAAACTGACAAATGTATAATACCTGATCAATGTACCTCTGTGATTAAAATAGACATCACTAAAAAATAGCTGATCAATGTATTTCTATGATCAAACTGACAAATGTATAATACCTGATCAATGTACCTCTGTGATCAAAATAGACAACTATATAATACCTGATCAATGTACCTCTATTATAAAAATAGACACCACTAAATAACAGCTGATCAATGTATTTCTGTGATCAAAATAGACAACTAAATAATACCTGATCAATGTACCTGTGTTATCAAAATATGCAAGTAAATAATACTTGATCAATGTACCTCTGTGCTCAAAATAGACAACTAAATAACACCTGTTCAAGGTTTCTTTGTGATCAAAATAGTCATCACTAAATAATACCTGATCAAGATACCTCTGTTATTAAAATAGACAACACTAAATTATACCATATTTAGGTACATCTGTTATTAGAATAGACACCACTTAATAATAACTTATCCAGGTACCTCTGTTATTTAAATAGACACCACTAAATAATACCTGATCAAGGTACCTTTGCGATCAAAATAGACATAAATACATAATACCTGATCAAGGTACCTTTGTTATCTAAACAGAAACCATTAAATTATACCTGATCAAGGTACCCGTATATATCTAACCTTGTTTAATAACATATAAAATGTCAGACATTTACACCGCAGACATATAAGTTTTGAAGATAAATACTCATCAGTGCTTTGGTAGGTTCGTGTGAAGCTGGTGGTAGGTACAGACACCTTTCACCAAGACGACGGAGGTTCGATTCCCTTATCGGACAAGAATAAGTACTGGGTCACCTGCCCGATCATTACGGTACATGTATTCTTCGGGTAACCTCCCACATTACGACCCTCTACGCTCTCCCATCTGGGCCACAAAAGATCGGTTTAAGACGAATAAACATGTACATAATTGTTGTATTTTAAATAAAGAACAGACAATCAGGCTTTAGCAGTATCGGAATTTTAAGTGGTTATATAATTGTAGTAAGGATGTGCCCAATCCAACAACAGTACACATGAGATAGAATGCATGTTAGTGTATATTGACACCAAATTGATCAAATTACTTTATTGTGGGAACGTGTTTTATTGCATCGATAAACCCAGACCTGTCTAACAAATATTCGCTGATTACTCCCAAACATAAATACATGAATAAATAAATGGGCTGCGTTTGTTTCAAATATATCTTAAAAGTCCCTGTCTAGACCAACGCGGAGCTACAAGCAAAAACTCGTACGATTTTAGCGTGTATCCATTTATAACAAAAACAATTAGGGATTGGTGCAATTATTCCGGATGATAAATTCTAGCGACCATTTTGTCTGGCCAATCACAGGCGTAAAGGAGGAAATGTTCCTCCGATTTTCTCAGTATGACCATTTTTATCCATCTAAAGGCGATCGTATAGATTCAGTCATTGCTTGCGTGTTTGTTTTATATTCTTTGTTGATACCCCTACCATGAGTTTGCTAAGACGAATTAATGGGAGATAATTGGACCTTAAAAGTTATCATGTTGTCTATAGGTATGCAATGACTATATACATGTATGTATATTTATGAATGAAATTGTTTTCGTGCTGAAACTCCCATTCTGTGCTCAAGCCCATTTCCTTATTCCGGTAATAAATTTATAAAACTTTACATTTTGACAATTTTGGAAGAATTTTGGAAAAGAATAAAACCTTACACTGTTTTCAATGCTTCCACTTGACTATTTGGTTTAGTACAGAATTCATGCTTAAGTACGACTGCAGTTTCAGAATACTGTGTCTTTGATTACTCAATTACTTCTCTCCCTATTCTGAACACAGCTAATGAGATAGAATTGAACATTTTATCAGTACCAAGAAGCGATCAAAAACTAACTGTTAAATGTTAGAAATGTGTGAACCTTTGAATGCATACCAAAGCAGTATTTTCAGTCCAATGGTGAATTAATTATGACTTTAGATACATACTGTAAAACAATATAAAAAATAAGTTGTTTGTTAACAATGTTAAGAAATGGATATTGCGGTGGCTATGTCCTTTTTCGAACGACAGGGGTAAACCAAGCCTATATAAATACTTGTATTCTTACTTATGCCAAATATCATAACATAATGGTGGGATGCTAGCATGTATTTATTTATTGATGCTAAAGATAATAATGAAATGGGGAGATGCAAGCATGTATCTATTAATTTTTGTGTGTCCTTAAAGATTTATGCTAAAAATAGTGAAATGTTAAGATGCCAACATTTTATTTATTTATTTTATGCCAAAGATCGTAACAAATGGTAACATGCCAGCATTTATGTATTAATATATTTATTTATTCATTTATTTTTTGAAGAGTATGAAATTGCAAAATTCAAGCTTTGGTACATTTTGGACGCTTGTATTCGAAAACACTTATGGACGAGATCGATAGTTCTACAAATATTTCAAGTGACCCCTGGGTGCAATAAAAAAAAAGCAAATATGGGGACTCCTGAGTTTTGCTATAATCATAAACGAATATGATCCATTCCTTGTTTTGTTTATATTGGGTATCGGTTTCAGAAAAGACTTAGCCAGCATACAAGTATTTGTTTTGATTCGTCCGGAATATACTTACATTTCCCTGTGTATTTAATTGTATTTACCAAATAGAAATAATTCATTTGATACATTATATATATTACATTCATATTTTTTCTAGTGGGAGTGGAAGGAATATGCTGAGACGTATACTTCATATTCTTTGTTAACGAAGAGGTTTTCGAAGTGGTTATATTATGAGATTTTTCCCTAGATTGATACACGTTTTAAATAGCTTACCATATGATTAACTTTAAACAAATACCTAAGAATTTTGTCACCAACTTAGAATCTTAAAGTGAAATGGTTATCTGCCCCTGAGTCTGGCAAATAAAAATAATTCGAAATGAAACAGATTCACTATTACTAATTCATTAAATAATCTTGGAACTTCACACCCTGGTTCTTCGAAAATTGAGTTGTTATAGATTTTAAAGACAAAAGCGTATATCTTGGTCTATATTTGAAAAGTATCTCCTTAAGGAAAAGTTTTATATTTTGGCCCTGTCCCTAGGGAGTTTGGCGACCTTAATTGACCCTGCCCCAGGGGAGTTTGGGGACACTATTTGGCCCTGCCCCTTGGGAGTTTTCGAACATTATTTAGTTCTGCCCCTAAGGAGTTTTGGAACACTATTTGGCACTAAAGAGTTTGAAACAATATTTGGCTCTGCCACTAGGGAGTTTTGGAACACAATTTGGACCTGCCCCTAGGGAGTTTAGGGACACTTTTTAGCCCTGCCCCTAGGTAGTTTGGGAACATTATTTGACCCTGCCCCTAGATATTTTGGGGACATCTTGTGTTACTAACCCTTGGGAGTTTGGGACACTATTTGGCTCTGCCCCTAGGGAGTTTTGGAACACAATTTGGACCTGTCCCTAGGGAGTTTATGGACACACTTTGGCCCTACCCCCAGGGAGTTTGGAAACACTATTTTGCCCTGCCCCTAAGGAGTTTGGAGATACTATTTGGTCCTACCCCTAGAAGGTTTGAGGACACTACTTTGCGCTGCCCCTAAGGAGTTTGGGGATACTATTTGGCCCTACCCCTAGAAGGCTTGGGGAGACTGTTTTGCCCTGCCCCTTTTGGGCCACATTTTGTGTATATTTTAAAGTAATGACGTACATGATTCTCTTGTCTATTTCAAGTTGTCGTATATCTGCCAGCCGTGTTATCGCTGTATATATATATAATGACACCCCCTGAGCCAATCGCGACCCTCTTTTCAATTATTGATCGTTTTTGTTCCATCTTACCACCGCCGAAATCCGTGTAGCTACATTTACTGCTCTCTGAAAGTGATAATACAACTTAAGCATTCACTTCTCAAAGATTTATTTGGATTACTTCCTGTTTTAACACATTTCGATCTGATAAGCATCATGCTTTCATCACTGAGAATAAGTAATTTATTCTTCCTTCAATTATTGAATATATATCAAAAGTTGATATACAAAGAATTTTAAACAAAGAAAATTGTGTACCAGGTACGATAGTCATAGGTCAAAGTCAGTCACAATTATAATTAATAGAAGATTGGTCCATACAAGTACTCGGGAACCTGTAGGGCTGTAACTTTTAATTTGCATCCCTGATGTCATTTCAACACTTCGTGCGCACTCTTATGATCTGACGATCATAGGTCAATGTAATTATTAATATAAATAGAGTTTAACCATATGCATCAAACCTGTTCCTCAAAAATAAAATCAAGTTGTCATGCTCCGGCTTCGTCATTCATCAAGGGGAACAGCATTGTGTAAGATTTACTTAACTTACCACATAAATTATATATTCCCCCTTCAACTTCATAGACTTCCAAATGTTATACCTAACATATCCTTCGTAAAAATATTCATACTTCATGAAAAGCCAAGATCTCGAAATAATTATAGAATTAAGTGGTTTTACGCAACTTCCCCACTGTTTCACAAGTTGTTAAGTTTGGATTCTCACCTTTTTTATTGCTAGTATTACCGATGATTTCTAGATGGACAAACAACTGTATTGTGCGGTGTAATTCATTCTTGGCATGTTGTATGTATTACCAAAATGTATAGGTGTTACATGTATCACCTGTGTGTTCTACGTTCATTTTGCTATAAAATAAATCAATCGCATTAAAAAAGTTAATTTTGATATACGCTTTCACGTTTTTCCGTTTCTCTTGTTCAACATTTTGAGCTTTTAAAACTGATGTTATTAGCCTAAGGACATTGCTTTGTTGTTTTCACTAATTAGACATTTTATGTAAAATAACACTTCTCCATACCCTTCCGGAGATAATTACACAGGAACTTATTTATTTACACTAACATCGCAGCCTAATCATTGTGTAATTACATGCCGAGAGTTTCGAAAAATATAAATAAAATTGAAATCAATATAAAAACATTGTTTTCATATTTTAATATCTTAAACAAAAATACATATTTCCCCCTGCCATTCTGTTTAATAAACGATGGGGTTTTATGATAAAAAAAATGCATCGACGGTAAATTTAGCTAAGAAAATATAGTTCTTATTATATTTATCAACAAATTTTTACTGATCTTATGTCGCGTTACCCAAGAGGTGCGTTTGCAAAACGAAATTGATACAATAGAATATTCGTTTTTTAACTTATCTTTTTGTACTCAATTGCAGCTGACATGTCTACAGTTGACCATTACACAAGTTTATAAAATAAGATATTTCTGCATATATTTCATATATTGACTAATTGGAAAAAGTGTATCTGTAAATTTTGTAGTTGCTTGTTTATGGGTATTATTTTGTTATTTCATTGTTTGTATGCGTGTGTGTATATATATATATACAATCATTATTGGATTTCTTTTCCGTCAAAATATTTAGTTTTACAAGTGAAGTTACTTACACAATATATATGTAATTAAAACATATCTTATTTATCAAATGATTAAAAAGTAATGGACAACAACAACTTTTTACAACAAATGTACATATGTTTTCATATATATATGTTTAAAATGGTAGAAAGTAAAGTACATTCATATTTGTACATTTTTGAATCCCCCAGAATTCTTTTTGAGTTATTCGAAATTACACATGAAAAACAACATCATTTTCAGTAATTTAAATTCGGTTTATCTTGTCTAAAATTGAGGATAATTTGGCAATCCCAAATCAATAAAGCAGGATTGTTGGCATATAAATGAGTTTATTAACATGAATGTACTCTCAATATTTGAATATGAATAGAAGGAATGGTTTATGTAATTTAATATATCATTTCGATCAAAAATATTATTATTGTAATGAATGAGAAGGAAAGATCATATGATTTGGAAAAAGAAAGAGAGACCGTAGGGAAAGAGGCCTCCTGCGTGAGGATACATTACGTAAGAGGGATGAACCCGGGGCACCCCAACCCTGGCATCCCTCCAAAAAGATGATGGGAGAAAACAATTCAATCTAAACCTTACAAAAAACACACACACAAAAAAACATGTTTTCATAACATTTTTTACTGATATAGGATGGTGCCTGGACAGAAAAGAGGTAGAAAGTAGAGTACAACTGGGGTAGAGGATGGCGAAGGTGAATCAATCATATAATGTTGTCTTGATATTTACACGGACTACAGTTAATACAGAATCAAAAGTCTATCAATATAAGTATATCACTAATAAGGATATTATAGTGTTATATTCCTGCAGCTACACAGTTGTCGGTCATTATCGGTATACGTGTATTGATTGTGTAAGCATGCATTGATATATATAACAGTAATTGACATCATGTGTATGTATCTAAAAACTTTATATTCACATCAAATGGCAAGATCCATATATATGCGGTGGTTGGCAAAGACAGGTTTTTTGGCTTTTGACTTGAAGGATTTCGAGAATTCTACAAGTTCCAAATCCACCCAGTCGTGATTCATGTGTAGTATGACACATAGATCAACAGGCCATTGAGTTAAATCAAGATCCATCCTTACACAGCTCCTTATAAATAGGCCCTATATTTTCCTATTGCTCAGAATTTTACAGTTAGCTTTATATATGTGTGTTTGTGTCATATGTTCTGCCAAAGATCATATGTGCCCCAATTACACATCTCTATATAAATTAACATAGTTGAAAGGAAAGATTTGGTAACATGCTATTATATCATTTCCAACATATTAATTTTTGATAACTATGTGTCAATAAATCTTCGAGTGAGCGAGCTAAGCGCTATTATCTTAAATAGTCGGTAATCCAGTAACATAGAATTCTGAGCAGACTTCTGACTCCCTATGTGTACTATATATATGAAATGTATTTCACGCATTATTTTTGTTTCCAGTTAATATGTTTGTATTTTTACCTGAGTGGTGTTGTTCAATTCTAAATATTGCATAAGTTACCTTTAAATACTATAACTCCAGCTTTTCACTTCATGTTGGACAACGAGCTCTATGTTTCCATACCTGCTCTTCATGTCTGCCGGTTCTTACACGCGATCTTATCTGTTTCACCTAAATCGCACATGGGTCACCGCATTGCACTAGAGCTCGCCTGACAAAAAAGAGGTTTTGTTCCTGTTGATCATACATTTGTTATAGTTCTTTAAACCTAAACACAATACATTAGCCTGGGTTTAATCTGAGGGATTTTGTCGTAAACCAAATTCTTTATAAAGCAAATGATTTTGGCGATGCATAAGACGACGGTAAAGAAACTCGAGTAGTGGTCTGTGATATAAACAAAGCTTTCGACAGGGTTAGACATTAGGCTTTATTATATAAATTTAATTTAGACAGTATATCCAGAAAGGTTATTAAATGGTTTGAAACTTATTTGAAAAAAAGGAGCAAAGGGTATTTAAGGCGGGAAATAATCAAATTTCAAAGATATTATGGCAGGTGTTCTACAAGGATCAATGTTTTGTCCTCTATTATTACTTATACACTAACTATGTTGCTATTAATCTAAGATGTCAAATGTTTTGCTGATGACACCTCTCTTTACGTTATAGTTGACGATCAAAATGAAGCTTGTAACATTCAACCCAAATAAAACTGAACGTTTGCTTGTTAGTAGAAAAGCTTGGACCAGTTCATGGTTATTTATTTATGAATAAATGAGGTTTAACTGAGGTTCAAAAGAGTTAACATCTCGGTATTTGGTTTTCATCAATTTTTTCCAAACAATTTATATCAATCATGTACTAGATGCAGCTTCAAAACGTTTATTTGTATAAGGAAATTAAATTTAAGGTTGATCGGATTTCTTCACAAAATATATATATACCATTTATAAGACCTGTACTAGAATACGCCGACATAGTTTGGGACAATGTTTCTAAATATGTAAGTGACATATTAGAAAGTTTACAATTAAAAGCAGCAACAGTCATTACAGGGAGCCCGTTATTAGCTAGAAATGAACTTTAATCAGTACATATTTTCAAATATTACATCATTTGTAATTACGCTCACTGCTTCTTTAAATAATAGAAACTATTATAAATCGATGTTTTCATATTCATAGGAAATAACCCAAATCAACGGATACATTGCAAAATACTTCTAAAATGGTATACAAGCTGGTGACAGAACAGATATACCATAGTTTTGTTGTCAGTTGGATGGCTATTTAATAGTGTTTTGCTTGATGGGAAATAATAACTATTGGCGCCTTTATAAGCTGGACGTACAACATACAGAGATAATTGTGTACATTATACAAGATACAATGTGGTAAACGTGGCTGATGGATTTCTTAGTTCCCGAGGTTTACCGTGACCCTGAGAGACACACTTCTTTAATTGGTAGTGAATCGGTTCATAACACCCATTTTATTAACTAAATATTTGAAATAAACCAGTATTCTCTAAATTGCAAAAGGGATTAAAATTAGGTGGTTTTATACGCACCTCTTCTCCTGTCTCAAAAGTACTTTGGACCGATTTGGATTTCCACCTTTTGGTTAAAGGTATTACAGATGAGCCATAGGAGGACAAAACAGCTGCATGGTTCAGTGTTATTCATACTTTACATACTGTATGTATTATCGTACAGTATCATACCGTATGTATTATCATACTGTATGTATTATCATACTGTATGTCTTATCATACAGTATCATACTGTATGTGTTATCACACAGTATGTATTATCATACCGTATGTATTATCATACAGTATGTATTATCATACTGTATGTATTATCATACCGTATGTATTATCATACAGTATGTATTATCATACTGTATGTATTATCATACTGTGTGCATTATCATACTGTACATGTATGTATTATCATACCGTCTGTATTATCATACTGTATGTATTATCATACTGTATGTATTATCATACTGTATGTATTATCATACCGTATGTATTATCATACAGTATGTATTATCATACTGTATGTATTATCATACTGTGTGCATTATCATACTGTACATGTATGTATTATCATACCGTCTGTATTATCATACTGTATGTATTATCATACTGTATGTATTACCATGCTGCATGTATTATCATACAGTATCATACTGTAAGTATTATCATACTGTATGTATTATCATACTGTATGTATTATCATACCGTATGTATTATCATACCGTATGTATTATCATACAGTATGTATTATCATACAGTATGTATTATCATACTGTATGTATTATCATACTGTATGTATTATCATACTGTATGTATTATCATACCGTATGTATTATCATACCGTATGTATTATCATACAGTATGTATTATCATACAGTATGTATTATCATACAGTATGTATTATCATACTGTATGTATTATCATACTGTATGCATTATCATACTGTACATGTATGTATTATCATACCGTCTGTATTATCATACTGTATGTATTATCATACTGTATGTATTATCATACCGTATGTATTATCATACCGTATGTATTATCATACCGTATGTATTATCATACAGTATGTATTATCATACAGTATGTATTATCATACTGTATGTATTATCATACTGTATGTATTATCATACTGTATGTATTATCATACCGTATGTATTATCATACCGTATGTATTATCATAACGTCTGTATTCTTATACTGTATGTATTATCCTACTGTATGCATTATCATACTGTACATGTATGTATTATCATACCGTCTGTATTATCATACTGTATGTATTATCATACTGTATGTATTATCATACCGTATGTATTATCATACCGTATGTATTATCATAACGTCTGTATTCTTATACTGTATGTATTATCCTACTGTATGCATTATCATACTGTACATGTATGTATTATCATACCGTATGTATTATCATACTGTATGTATTATCATACCGTATGTATTATCATACCGTATGTATTATCATAACGTCTGTATTCTTATACTGTATGTATTATCCTACTGTATGCATTATCATACTGTACATGTATGTATTATCATACCGTCTGTATTATCATACTGTATGTATTATCATACTGTATGTATTATCATACCGTATGTATTATCATACCGTATGTATTATCATAACGTCTGTATTATCATACTGCATGTATTATCCTACTGTATGCATTATCATACTGTACATGTATGTATTATCATACCGTATGTATTATCATACTGTATGTATTATCATACCGTATGTATTATCATACCGTATGTATTATCATAACGTCTGTATTCTTATACTGTATGTATTATCCTACTGTATGCATTATCATACTGTACATGTATGTATTATCATACCGTCTGTATTATCATACTGTATGTATTATTATACTGTCTGTATTATCATACTGTATGTATTATCATACAGTATGTATTATTATACTGTCTGTATTCTTATGCTGTATGTATTATCCTACTGTATGTATTATCATACCGTCTGTATTATCATACTGTATGTATTATCATACTGTATGTATTATCATACTGTATGTATTATCATACTGTATGTATTATTATACTGTATGTGTTTTCATACTGCATGTATTATCATACTGTATGTATTATCATACCGTATGTATTAGCATACCGTCTGTATTATCATACTGTATGTATTGTCATACTGTATAAATTATCATACTATATGTATTATATATATACTCTATATATTATCATACAGTATGTATTATCATACGGTACATGTATGTATTATCATACCGTCTGTATTATCATACTGTTTTATTACCATACTGTATGTATTACCATGCTGCATGTATTATCATACTGTATGTATTATCATACCGTCTGTATTATCATACCGTCTATATTATCATACTGTTTTATTATCTTACTGTATGTATTATCATACTGTATGTATTATCGTACAGTATGTATTATCATACTCTATGTAGTATCATACCGTCTGTATTATCATACTGTATGTATTATCAAACTGTATATATTATCATACTATATGTATTATATATATACTGTATGTATTATCATACTGTATAAGTGTGTGTCTTACGTTCATCTGTATAATAAATCACATTTTAATGCTCTTTTACGTTTTCCCACTTCACTGATCAACAATTCAAGTTTTCAAACTCAATTTTTTTAGCTTAAGTGTATTGCTTTAAGTTGTTTTACGCTGGATAGCATTGATTCAGTTAAAGACAATTGCCTTAACTTCAGAAGATTCCTACCAAATTTCAAAAATGATTTCCAAAGAAAAAACACCAGTAAAGGGCTATCCTTGATTTATGAAAAGTTTGAAAATCTAGGACTAGATATATACAGTATCCATTCCTTGGGTGAACCACACATGTCTACTAACAAAAATTGCGACATGAAATTCAAAACAATCAAACATTCTACAGGTGATTTAACATCAGCGTTATACTTGTTGTTACGTAACACAATACTAACATAATCGTAAACCCGTACCTTGCCTTTTATTAACTCTCCAACGAAATTTACAGAAAGAAAGAAATTATAGTGTAAAGTTTAATATCCCTCGATTGATGCTCTGTATAATTTTAAAAAGATATTCTTAAATCTGTCAATAAAATAGTAATGAGAAAACCTCCTTTGCATCTGTGTCTACAAGTGTCAAGTGCACATCTACAATACAGATGTTCCATGTTCTTGAACAGCACGGAAAAATGCAAAGAAATTAAATTAGTAATTTTGTGTCAAATTACACACTTCTCTTCCAACTTCTGGAGAGAATTACACAGGAACTTGTTTACTTACACTGACATTTCTTAGTGTAATTGTATGCCGAGAGTCTCAAAATTATAAATATTATTGAAATGAATATAAAATCATTATTTCACATTTTTAATATCTTGAACAAAATGTATATAGTTTCCTCTGATATTCTGTTTTTCATGTGATGGGATTTTATGGTAAAATATGCACCGACAACCAAGTAATAAATGATGTGCTCTCACCTTGTTTTTCAAACAAGGTTTTAATTATGTTGTGTAAACCAAGAGGTATTATACTAAATCGTTTGCAAATTGAAATTGATAGTAATAGAAAATTCATTTTTGACCTGTAATGATTTTCAAACTTTGCTTTAAAACCAAAAATATATAATAATTCCTTACATGTCTAAGAATAACTTTCTTTTTGTACTCAATTTTTGCTGACATGTCTGTATAAATGACCATTACACAATTTAAAAAATATATATATATATTTCTTCATATGTCAAATATATTGTCTAATTGAAAAAGTTTAAATGCAAATCATATGGTTGCTTATTTTTGCGTATTATTTTTTTTTCTTCATATGTTTTCATAAATACATATCTACTTATTGAATTTTTTTTAAAGAATTTAATTTAATAAGGGTTGATATTTAATTCAAACACATTTTATGGATCCAATAATTCAACAGGAATGGACAACAAGTTTTCACAACTTATAACAGTTCTCTCCATCATACATATGTTTTCATAACAATGTTTTTTGATGAGATAACTATTTTATTTAACTGATAGAGGATGGTGCCTGGACAGAGGGGAGGTGTAAATTAGGGTGTACCTGGGTTAGGGGATGACGAAGGTGGATCAGTCATCGGACACCGGAATTAATTGTTTTTACATAATAATAAACTCTAATCTGTCAAACAAAAAACTATTGAAAGCATTTTTCGAATTTTTATTTATTTATTTATGTATTTATCTATAATCCCTAGAGATTTGTCTATTCATAGTTTAATGATCTATTCAGTAGTGGGTACTTACAAAACTTCGCTCATAGGAATCTCACCAACCCTTGGTAAATTAAATGTACACTACATACGATGTAGAACTAAACTATCTTTATCATTATAACTATTTCTTCTCAAACCGCTTTAATTGATTGAGTGTAGAATAAAACATTTTATTTGTCGGAGACAGAATCATTGTTGTGATGTCATACTGTGACCTATGGAAAGTGGTGCTTTGAGAGGGTTTTGGCCACGTTGTGGAATAGCTTACCATCTACTACTAGAAAGTCAAATACCCTGGCGCAATTCAAGAAGGCTATTAAGAACCCACCTCTTCATGTCTGCATTTTAGGTTCTTTACACAGACGTCATATACATACCACCCTTTATTCATTAATTAATGTGCATATTGAGGTGATTGTCTTCTTGCTTAATGTATAATGGTGATTGTTTGCCTTTTTAGTTATCAATTATAACTAATACTATTATCCATATGTTGTAAAGCGCTTTCGAGTAATTTTACAAATTATTTAGGTCGCTATATAACTGTTGCATATTAATATTATTAATTATGATAGGTAGGGGCTGTCCCGATCACTTGCTCTCTGGACTGTTGTCTGTAATAAGTTGGGTTAATTAATTAATATATGACATATCATATACAATAATTTAGCTAGGTCCAATAGAGTTTGTACATTATGTGATACTCATGATATTGAGGATGAGGTTTACTTTATCCTTAAGTGTCCTATTTATGCAGATTTACGGGTGAAATACCTGAATCCATATTATTTTAGTCGTCCCAGTGTATTTAAAATTGTTCAATTGCTCAGTGTTAATAATGTAAAAGATTTGTGAAATCTTGGTAAATATATAAGATTTGCTTTTAAGAAGCGCTCTCAGTCATTATAGTATTATCACATTCTTGTGTGTGTGTGTGTGTGTGTGTGTGTGTATGATGCGATTACATACAATTATCACTCTCATGTACATCATTACTCTGTATAACCTGTTAATATGTATTATAAGCTTCTGCATTGGATAACAAGTGCAGAGCGGTGCTTGTCATGCTGGACTTGTCAGCTGCATTTGACGTCATCGACCATGGCATACTTTATAAACGTCTGGAATACTCTTATGGAGTGACTTTTACCGCACTATGCTGGATACAGTCTTACCTGAGTGAACGACGACAGTGTGTTGACATCGGATCTTTCACCTCACATGACAAAGTACTAGATTTCGGGGTTCCTCACGGGTCGGTGTTAGGACCACGAAAATATTGTATGTACTTCAAACCGATTGGAGAGATTTGTCGTCGCCATAGCCGTCGCTATCATTGCTATGCCGATGACACACAAATTTACATGGTCATCACAGGACAGTTTGAATACAGTCTCAGAAAGTCTGGAAGCTTGTCTGACAGATATCAGTTTCTGGATGAACGCCAACATGCTTAAGCTTAATCAGGAAAATGCGTAACTAATCATCTTTTCCTCAAAGTGTCATCAAACAATAGCTCTCCAGCTCAAGTTCGGTGCAAGAACTATTGAGACTGTTCCAGCTCTTAAAAATCTAGGGGTATACTTTTATAGTTCACTGAACATGGAGAAAAAGGTGAACGCTATTGCCAAATCCTGTTACTACCAGATCATGAACATCGGCTGTATCCGGCAGTTTATAACTGCAGATGCATGCAAGATTTTGGTGCATTCACTTGTTACCTCTCGGTTGTATTATGGTAACGCCCTGCTCTGTGTTATATCTGACAAACTAACGTGTAGTCAGGTTATCTGTACGATACAGGTCGCAGTAAAAAGAATCTGGTGTACACATACAAAGGCACTGAATGGAACAGCTCCTCGGTACCTACAGGAGCTTGTTACCCTATATCAGCCGTCACGATCACTACGGTCGGAGTCAGAATCTGTGTTGTGTGTCCCAAAATCTCGTACTGTGACCTACCTTGGGAGGTTTTTGTGGAATAGCTTACCATCTGCTATTAGAAAGTCAAATACCCTGGCCAAGTTCAAGAGGGACAGCAAAACTCAAACTCTTCACATCTGCATTTTAGAATCCTTGCAAAAACGTCATGTAAATACCACCCTTTTATTTATTAGCTCACCGGGTCCAAAGGACCAAGGTGAGCTTATGCCATACCGTGGCGTCCGTCGTCCGTCCGTCCGTCAACAATTTCTTTAAACGACTTCTTCTTCTTAACCACTTATTGGAATTTAACTAAATTTGACTGGAAGCATCCCTAGGTGGTGGGGANCGACTTCTTCTGTAGAACTATGCACTGGATATCAATCATATTTAATCAAAAGCATTCATGGGAGGCAGGGATTCAAAATTGTACAAATGGTGGGGCTGATCCCCGTGGGGGCTGAGGGGCGGGGCCAAAAAGGGTTATTTAGCTATATTGCTTTAAGCGACTTCTTCTCCGGAACTAAGAGATAGATATCAACCATATTTGACTGGAAGCATCCCTAGGTGGTGGGGATTCAAAATTGTACAAATGGTGGGACTGACCCCCAAGGGGGCTGAGGGCTGGGACAAAAGGGAGCAATTTGGCTATATTGCTTTAAACGACTTCTTCCGTAAAACTATACCATGGATATTGATCATATTTGGTCGGAAGCATTCAGGGGAGGCAGGGATTCAAAATTGTACAAATGGTGGGGCTGACCCCCTGGGCTAAGGGGCGGGGGTCATTTTTTTTTTTTTTTTACTTGGAAATGTTTGAGATCCCCACCATATAACCATATATACAATTGTTGAGTATAACGAGAGGAATGCACATTTGTTTCCAGGATGGCTCTAGGGTCTGACCCCACCCTTGGGGACCTAACCCCTGGGTCATAACTTTGAAACAGTTGAGATCCCCACCCCAAAACTTAATATACAAATGCTGGGCAAAAAGAGACAAATGCAGTCATGATATTAGAATTGATCCTGGGGTCTGGTCACCCCTAGGGACCTAGTTTCTGAGTCATAGCTTGGAAACAGTTGAGATCCCCACCCCAAAACCTTACATAAAATTGCTGGGCATAAAAAATCAAATACAGATATGCTACAAGGATTGGCCTTGAGGTCTGGCATATTCCGTTGGATCTCATTTTGAGAGTATTTTGCCATGATTGCTTAGATATCAAGGTGAGCGATACAGGCCCTCTGGGCCTCTTGTTCAATTATGTGCCATTGCTTGCTTAAATATATAAAAGTGATTGTAAGCCTTTGTTTTTTGTTATCATAATTATAACCATTACTATTATCCATATGTTGTAAAGCGCTTTAGAGTAATTTTACAAAATAATTATATATAATAGAAACATACCCCCTTACAAACACACACTGTGCATACTCTAAGATTGACGAAAATCGCCATCAATTCATTCGGAGATTATGTAAACCCGAATATTATTAAAAAGATGATATTCGAGCCAGTTTTCTTTCCAGTGTCTTACTATTGAATTCTTTTATATGGGGTGCACTTTGTTTGTTAGTGTTCATATTTTTGGCATGTCAACCGTTGAACTGTGCAAGATTTTAACATCACCATGATATATTAATTACTGTTTTATTACATTTTGCAAGTGATATACTGGATTTTCACAGTGTGAGGATATCACAGTNTGTGAGGATATCACAATGTGAGGATATCACAGTGTGAGGATATCACAATGTGAGGATATCACAGTGTGAGGATATCCTTCTAAAAATAAATCATATGAACATAGTGAATTAAAAAGCAACTAATCTCAGAAAAGTCAATCCGGAAACAATTCAGTAACTACATTTTCAATGCGCATGTCAACAGTTTTAGTAACCTTACATTATTTTTTTCTGTTACTACAGCTGTATGTTTGGGAAAGAACTAGAAGTGCCGGTTGCCGAAGATTGATTTTCGTGTCTGCGACAGTGTCTGTGTGGTTCTTCTTGGGCTTCCTCAAAACTGAACCCTATTTAGACCTATCGACGTTCTTTCACCAGGAAATACAATTTTCTAAACCATTTTTGATTCAACCAAACCTAAACTGCAATCAACTTTCAAATGCAGGCACGGTCATCATAGTTATAAGCAAAGCGTCTAATTCTCTACAACGGCTTACGATACGGCGAACATGGGGACAGCTGGAAATGCAAAAGAAATACAGTTTCAGACTCTTCTTTTTGCTTGGTACGGAGGAAAATATTAACCTTGACAACGAAATTAATCTAAACGGAGATATTGTACAGACCGATATCACGGAGAGCTACTACCATCTGACGGAGAAGACAGTGAACGCTTTTAAATGGATGACTTTTTTCTGTCACAATGCAAGCTTTGAATTTCTTAGAGAAATCGTAAATGACAGAACTTGTGATTCTTGGTCACTGTGTATTTAACGTACTGCCATCGAGAGATAATTCAAAATATGGCGTTTCTCATGACGAATATCCTGCCAATTTAAAAACCTATCCGCCATATTGCGGAGGTCCTGGATATATAATGACATCAACAACCGCACACAAAATATACCGCAAGATGAAAACAACACGTATTTTCAAATTTGAGGACGTATATTTGGGGATTGTTGCCTATAGATTTGGAATGAGTTTAAAACCGGTAAAGTATTTTGTTCACTTCATGGACAAAGAAAGAGAAAAGCAGGATTTCTACGTTAGATGTTCTAGAGTGACACACAATCTGTCTCCAGATGACATTCAACGATTGTGGGATAAACGTAACGTTAACGGTAATGACAGACATGACTGTTTCTAGTGTGATAGTTGGTAAGCCAGCACCAGTGTACATAGCTATTTAACACGTGTATATAATTTTTACATTTGTTTTATTTCAGAAGGTTAACATTTCTTGGGTGGTTTTTTTTTTTTTTTTTTTTAATTGATACATACCAGTAAAGACAGATATTTATCAACAGCGTATTTTATAGCTTTGTATCATTTTGTAAAATTTTATCTTATACAACATGATGATGTTTTAGATATAACTGAAGCGCGACTGGACCATGGTATTTGTATAGACTATGGCGCTTAGTTTGGTTGAAGTGGTGTGAAGACCCTTAAAATTAAATTATCACAGGAAGATGTCGACTTGCAAGGTTAATAAAAAAAATCTTGTTAATAAGCCGCGTGAATTCTTTCAAGATACAGAATAAAGAAACAAACCGATTTATGTTGGTAAAAAAAGTGAATAAATAAACCCCAGTGAGCGGAGGCTCACATAGATAAACACCCTTCCTTTTACAACAATTATGAAACAAGTTATGTCAACTTATATTAATCACTCTTGTTGGCCCGGAGTTAATTTGGCCTGGAGCATCCTTGGGCCAAGGGGACTCAATTTTGACAAATTGTTGGTTTGGACTCTCTGGGGGCAGAGGGCGGGGACAATAGAGGTAAAACCTTTGAAATCCTTCTTTTACCGTAGGGATAAAGGGGTTTCATCCTTATGTAGTCTGGAGTATCCTTTGACCAAGGGTACTCAATTTTGTATAAACGTTGGGTGTGGCCCCCTGGGTGCAGAGGGGTTGGGCCCCATAGCGGAAAGTGAGGTAAACCTTTAAAACCCTCCTTCTACCGTAGAGATAAGGTTTTTTTATCCTAATTTGGTCTGGAGTATCCTTGGGCAAAAATAACCTGATCTTGCATAAACGGTGGGTGTGGCCCGTTTGGGTGCAGAGGGACGGGGCTCAAAAGGGAAATTGAGGATTAAATCTTTAAAATCCTTCTCCTTATGTACCATTGAAGGGATAGTTTGCAATAAGAATAATTTCCCATGGTAGCTTTATTATTCAAATGAGCGGTACAGGCCCTCTTGGCCTCTTGCTTTATTTTATCTTAACACCTTTGACTTACAATGGAATATGTAACATACACAGATTTAATGTATAAGCATGCGTGGTTGTACAGAGGGATACAAGTATCATAGTAATGTGTATGTTACATATCTTTGTATACCATTGTAAGTCAGATAAAATAAAACAGAGATGTACTGGTTACATATAATACATGTAGTCACTAATGATATTCGATGTGAAGTTTTCGAACATATCTAAAACATGGCCTATCATTTCAGGCTATACATGTAACGATTTCTGTTCTGATTGATGGACAGCAATAAAAGTTGTTAAATTGAATATTTTAATCGAGTTCTTGAAGATGGGGAAAAAAGGCCAACATCTTCCGTAAAATGGCTGCTGCAGACTGGCTTCTGGTTAGTTGAAATGTATGCATTGTTCAATATCCCTATGTAAAAGTGTGCAGTGTCACTACGAACACTACTGCGATCTGCGGGGTTTTTTTTTATTTGACAAAATGTTCGTGTTAGGTCGGGTCCTGATTGGTAAAAATTCAGATATTGACTGATGATATAGATTTGGTATGTAGATGTATTACATTTTGTTGAAGTGTTGTCAACGGTTAACAGGTAAACCGGTTACTCGGGCGAAAGACAACGATCCGGTTACCAAAATCCTTAACCAAAACGTCGGACATCTACTTACCCCTTTTGGGACTTGCTTAGACCTGCGACCAAAATTCAATTTTGTCCAAACAATTCATATCAATCATGTACTAGATGCAGCTTCAAAACGTTTATTTGTATAAGGAAATTGAAATTTAAGGATCGGAATTCTTCACACAAAAAAAAAACCATTTATAAGACCTGTACTAGAATACGCCGACATAGTTTTGGACAATGTTTCTAAATATGTAAGTGACATATTAGAAATTTTACAATTAAAAGCAGCAACAATCATTACAGGGAGCGCGTAATAAGCTAGAAATGAACTTTAATATAGAGATACCAAGTGGGAAAAAATGAGCAAACATAAATTAATACAAAAAAAATCACCCCGAGGGTTGCAGATTTCTCTGTCACACCCTCACGGTATAGGATTATTGGGGTTTTTTTCCCCATCCTATTTTTTCAACCACAACTCCACCGAGAAGTAGTGTTAACAAAAACACATTTGGGGTATGAATTTCGTCATTCACTATTGATGACGTCACAATTACCGGTGACGCATTTTAATGACGTTACAATCGAACACGTGCTATTTGGCACGCGGCTATCTCAACCTAGGGGGTGACAAGCTGATCTTTCCCGGCTAAAACGGGAGACACACCTATGAAGGGTGGGAGAATATTTGATCCAACCCCTAGGAAATTTCTGAATACTTTTCGGCTCTACTCCTAGGGGGTTTGTTTACACTATTTGGACCTGTCCCTAGACTGTTTGCGATCACTATTTGACCCTGCACCTAGGGTGTTAGAGGATACTATTTGGTCCTGCCCTTAGGCATTTTTGGACGCCATTTGTTTATACAACAGTAATGATAGACATGATAATACTTGCCCATTTCAAATAATTCTAAACCTGCCAAACAGGTTTTTGCTGAATCAATGTATACTTACAATGACACACTCCTCTTAGCCAATCGCGGCCATCGATAAAAACAATGATCCTTTTTGTCCCATCAAACCACCGCCGAACTTCGTGCAGTTACAGTGTTTACCGTTCACAATTGCTGTTCTCTGACCGTGATAAATATATCACATAATTCTA
>NW_018408505.1:0-2650 GCF_002113885.1 Mizuhopecten yessoensis
ACCTACAGCCATCACAGACATAATTTATAGTGTATATCACCTACAACCATCAGACATACTTTTAGCTTCAGTAGTCTCATCTAGCTTACTGCGTAAACTGCGGCATGAAATTGTCACCTTGGAAACACAAAACATAACATTGCTGATGCTATTGTTTAGAAAAGGTTCCAGCTTGATTGCATTGCCATGTAAAATTCTGATGTACTTACAGCATCATCAGATAAAAGTCGAATATACTTACAGCATCATCAGGTAAAACTTTGATCCTTTCCCATGCGAACGATGGTCCAGTTTCCTGAAGGTAGCGGTTAAATAATTCCTCATAATCATCTAGCTCCCGACGCATCTCCTGTAAAACATAAGACATGCAGAGTCATTACAACACACATCTGTAACACCAAAAACAGCAGACTCAATATAACACACATCTGTAACACCAAAAACAGCAGACTCAATATAACACACATCTGTAAAACATAAGACATGCAGACTCATTACAACACACATCTGTAACACCAAAAACAGCAGACTCAATATAACACACATCTGTAACACCCAAAGACGAGCAGACTCAATATAACACACATCTGTAAAACATAAGACATGCAGACTCATTACAACACACATCTGTAACACCAAAAACAGCAGACTCAATATAACACACATCTGTAACACCCAAAGACGAGCAGACTCAATATAACACACATCTGTAAAACATAAGACATGCAGACTCATTACAACACACATCTGTAACACCAAAAACAGCAGACTCAATATAACACACATCTGTAACACCCAAAGACGAGCAGACTCAATATAACACACATCTGTAAAACATAAGACATGCAGACTCATTACAACACACATCTGTAACACCAAAAACAGCAGACTCAATATAACACACATCTGTAACACCCAAAGACGAGCAGACTCAATATAACACACATCTGTAAAACATAAGACATGCAGACTCATTACAACACACATCTGTAACACCAAAAACAGCAGACTCAATATAACACACATCTGTAACACCCAAAGACGAGCAGACTCAATATAACACACATCTGTAAAACATAAGACATGCAGACTCATTACAACACACATCTGTAACACCAAAAACAGCAGACTCAATATAACACACATCTGTAACACCCAAAGACGAGCAGACTCAATATAACACACATCTGTAAAACATAAGACATGCAGACTCATTACAACACACATCTGTAACACCAAAAACAGCAGACTCAATATAACACACATCTGTAACACCCAAAGACGAGCAGACTCAATATAACACACATCTGTAAAACATAAGACATGCAGACTCATTACAACACACATCTGTAACACCAAAAACAGCAGACTCAATATAACACACATCTGTAACACCCAAAGACGAGCAGACTCAATATAACACACATCTGTAAAACATAAGACATGCAGACTCATTACAACACACATCTGTAACACCAAAAACAGCAGACTCAATATAACACACATCTGTAACACCCAAAGACGAGCAGACTNACTCAATGTAACACACAACTGTAACACCAAAGACAAGTAGACTCAATGTAACACACATATGTAACACCAAAGACAAGCAGACTCAATGTAACACACATCTGTAACACCATAGACAAGCAGACTCAATATAACACACATCTGTAACACCAAAAACAGCAGACTCAATATAACACACATCTGTAACACCAAAGACAAGTAGACTCAATGTAACACACATCTGTAACACCAAAGACAAGCAGACTCAATAAGGCACACATCTGTAACACCCAAGACAAGCAGACTCAATATAACACACATCTGTTACACCAAAGACATGAAGACTCAATATAACACACATCTGTAACACCAAAGACATGCAGACACATTACAACACACATCTGTAACACAAAAGACAAGTAGACTCAATGTAACACACATCTGTAACACCAAAGACAAGCAGACTCAATATAACACACATCTGTAACACCAAAGACATGCAGATGCATTACAACACACAACTGTAACACTAAATACAAGTAGACTCAATATAACACCCATCTGTAACATCATAGACAAGCAGACTCAATATAACACACATCTGTAACACCATAGACAAGCAGACTCAATGTAACACACATCTGTAACACCAAAGACAAGTAGACTCAATGTAACACACATCTGTAACACCAAAGACATGCAGACTCAATAAAACACACATCTGTAACACCAAAGACATACAGACTCAATATATCACACATATGTAACACCAAAGACATGCAGATGCATTACAACACACAACTGTAACACCAAAAACAAGTAGACTCAATATAACACCCATCTGTAACACCATAGACAAGCACTCAATATAACACACATCTGTAACACCATAGACAAGCAGACTCAATATAACACACAACTTTAGCACCAAAGNCTCAATGTAACACACATCTGTAACACCATAGACAAGCAGACTCAATGTAACACACATCTGTAACACCAAAGACAAGTAGACTCAATGTAACACACATCTGTAACACCAAAGACATGCAGACTCAATATAACACACAACTGTAACACCAAAGACATGTAGGCACAATATAACACACATCTGTAACACCAAAAACAGCAGACTCAATAT
>NW_018408505.1:6966-7050 GCF_002113885.1 Mizuhopecten yessoensis
AGTGACACAGTGATATACCTAAGTTTACAGTCCTAACCAGACTCTTATGATGGGTAACACAATGATATACTTAGTATACAGCCC
>NW_018408505.1:9414-9741 GCF_002113885.1 Mizuhopecten yessoensis
ATAACACAATGATATACCTAAGTATACAGTCCTAACACTGACTCTTATGATGATTGACACAATGATATACCTAAGTATACAGCCCTAACACTGACTCTTATGATGGGTGACACAATGATATACCTAAGTATACAGCCCTACCACTGACCCTTATGATGGACAACACAATGATATACCTAAGTATACAGCCCTACCACTGACCCTTATGATGGACAACACAATGATATACCTAAGTATACAGTCCTACCACTGACTCTTATGATGGGTGACAATGATATACTTAGTATATAGCCCTACCACTGACCCTTATGATGGGTGACACAATGA
>NW_018408505.1:13014-67150 GCF_002113885.1 Mizuhopecten yessoensis
TAGCCCTACCACTGACTCTTATGAAGTACCGCTTTATCCTACGATACAGTTTATATTATACTGTACATCTTACTGTGTATAACATGTTACAATATATCCTGCTGTATGTATTATACTTTATTCTATAAGGGGCCTTAATGATCAAGTGGTTAAGGTGTCTGACCATCTACAATTACTAGCTCTCCACCAGTGGTTTGTTGGTTCGTGACTGCATTCGTCTCTTTATGCCCAGCATTTGTATATATAGTTTTGGGGTGGGGATCTCAACCGTTTCAAAGTTATAACCCAGGGACTATGTCTCCAAGGGTGGGGCCAGACCCTAGGGCCATCCTGGAAGCAAATGTGCATTCTTCTCTTTATACTCAGCAATTGCATACATGGTTATATGGTTGGGATCTCAACCTTTCCAAGTAATAAACTTTTTGGCCCCACCCCTTAGCCCAGGGGGTCAGCCCTACCATTGTACAATTTTGAATCCCTGCCTCCCAGGAATGCTTCCAACCAAATATGATCGATATCCATGGCATAGTTCTACAGAAGAAGTCATTTATAGCAATATAGCCAAATTCCCCCCTTATGGCCACGCCCTCAGCCCCCTGGGAAGTCAGCCCCACCATTTGTACAATTTTGAATCTCCAGCACCTAGGGATGCTTCCAGTCAAATATGGTTGATATCCATCTCTTAGTTCCAGAAAAGAAGTCGCTTAAAGCAATATAGCCAAATTGCCCCCTTTTTGCCCGCCCCTCAGCCCCCTGGGGGTGGTCAGCCCCACCAGTTGTACAATTTTGAATCCCCACCACCAAGGGATGCTTCAGTCAAATAAAGTTAAATTCCAATCAGGGATTAAGAAGAAGAAGTTGTTTAAAGAAATTGTTGACGGACGGATGACGGCGACGGACGACAAACGCCACAACGGACGACAAACGCCACGGTATGACATAGCTCACCTTGGTCCGACCTTTTAAACTGTTCAGGAAGTGTTACTAGTACTTCTGAAATATTAGTGTCTAGTGCCAGTATCAGATTTGTGGTGGAGGGTCGAAGGCCAGTATTAAATCAAACTGAGGAATTCACAGACAATACAGTGACACTAAACACTCTAAAAGGTTGGCTCTTTGTGATTCCAATCCATTTAGTATGTTCTGACAACATCAACTGTTACAATAATAATCAACATGTTTTATAAGGCAAAGTCTGTAAAATGATTCTAGTTTTGAATGATAAAATAGAGAGTTACCTACCAGAATGAACTACGTGTGATACAGCTGATTAGAAAGTGTCCGCTGGTCCTCCATCAGACACTGCCTTACTCAAGTTGAGTACATAAGTATAAAGAGTCGGGGGGGAGGGGAAACAAATACATAGGAATAGCTACTCAAAGTGAAAGTGTTTAAATTTTATAGATAAAAAGGTGAACTGAGTAAACTGTGTATGAACTAGTGTTGTTTTCAATGAGCCCAGCAGAAAACCTGAGTACCTAAAGCAGGTCTGATAGGTGGCATGAGTAGTTAACCACATTTGATGGACGATGACAAATCACAGCTGTGTGATCATGTCCCAGACATCAGTTCAAACAGTACAGATATTCCCCCCATCCCGGAATGCTCGCATCTTATCCCTTATATCCGATACACACAAAATCCATCCCTGAAGCTAGTTTTTTTTAAATTTTATTACCAGATATTCCTTTCCTTTTCAGCCTCTAAACATAAACTACTTCTTTCTTTCTCTAAAACCCCCACTCTAAAAGCAGATATCCCTAGCCCCTCAGCCTCCAGCCCCTCAACATAGGTACAATATAATTCTATTCTAAAAGCAGATATCCCTTCCCCTCAGCTTCCAGCCCCTCAACATTGGTATAATATAGTTCTACTCTAAAAGCAGATATCTCTAGCCCCTCAGCTTCCAGCCCCTCAACATAGGTACAATATAGTTCTATTCTAAAAGCAGATATCCCTAACTCCTCAGACTCCAGCCCCTCAACATAGGGACAATATAATTCTACTCTAAAAGCAGATATCCCAAGCTCCTCAGCCTTCAGCCCCTCAACATAGGTACAATATATTTCTACTCTAAAAGCAGATATCCCTGGCTCCTCAGCCTTCAGCCCCTCAACATAGGTACAATATAATTCTACTCTAAAAGCAGATATCCCTAGCTCCTCAGCCTTCAGCCCCTCAACATAGGTACAATATAATTCTACTCTAAAAGCAGATATCCCTAACTCCTCAGACTCCAGCCCCTCAACATAGGTACAATAATGTTTTCTTCTAAAAGCAGATATCTCTAGCCCCTCAGCTTCCAGCCCCTCAACATAGGTACAATATAATTCTATTCTAAAAGTAGATATCCCTAGCCCCTCAGCTTCACGCCCCTCAACATAGGTACAATATAATTCTATTCTAAAAGCAGATATCCCTAGCCCCTCAGCCCCTCATCATAGGTACAATATAATCCTACTCTAAAAGTAGATATCCCTAGCCCCTCAGCCCCTCATCATAGGTACAATATAATCCTACTCTAAAAGTAGATATCCCTAGCCCCTCAGCCCCTCATCATAGGTACAATATAATACTACTCTAAAAGAAGATATCCCTAGCCCCTCAGACTCCAGACCCTCAACATAGGTACAATATAATTCTATTCAAAAAGCAAATATCTCTAGTCCTTCAGCTTCCAGCCCCTCAACATAGGTACAATATAATTCAATTCTAAAAGTAGATATCCCTAGCCCCTCAGCCCCTCATCATAGGTACAGTATAATCCTACTCTTAAAGCAGATATCCATAGCCCCTCAGACTCCAGACCCTCAACATAGGTACAATATAATTCTATTCAAAAAGCAAATATCTCTAGTCCTTCAGCTTCCAGCCCCTCAACATAGGTACAATATAATTCTATTCTAAAAGCAGATATCCCTAGCCCCTCAGTATCCAGCCCCTAAACCTTAATACCCCCTAAGCCCCTCAAACTAGGTGCAATAAAATTCTACTCTATTTTTTTTAACCAAATATCCCTAGCCCCTGAACCTCCAGCCCCCCTAACTAGGTACAATATCTATCTCTAAAACCAGATATCTCTAGCCCCTGAACCTCCAGCCCCCCTAACTAGGTACAATATCTATCTCTAAAACCAGATATCTCTACTTTCAGTCTAACACCAGAGATCCTTAGCTCCACAGCCTCCAGCCCCTTAACCTTAGGTAAAATATCTCTATAACCAGATGTCTATAAACTGTCTGGGTCTAGCATTTCGTATAAGTCAATGTACATTATACAGTTTCTCTAAAACAAGACATCTCTAGCCCCTTCTGTCTAATGACTGAAATCCATCATATGAATCCTCTTGGTAGTAAAAAAATATGGTTTAAATTTCATTAAATCAAAAACCATTTGAAATATTCTTAAATATTTAAGGCTACCCATTGATTACACATTTCAAGAATTAAAAATACCATCCTGTTGCTAAGGATTTCTTCAATTTAATTATAATGGTCTACCCAGACCATGATCAAGCCTGTTCATTGTGTTTAGCTACAGTTTATGTTCACAGTATATACATACATCTAGTATCACCAAACCTTCCCAGATCTCTTCTACTGTTACACCACTGATTTTCTCCACAAATACTGTTTTGTATGTTTGGACATAAAGGCAGATATCATGAAATAACAATTTCTAATTTAGCTTAGCAAGACAGGTTTATTATTACAGAGACTGGCCTTGGAATATTACAGTAGACAGCTCACCTGAGGCTAAAGTTGTCTTAATTTTACTATCCTATATAGGATAGCGGAACACCACCAGAGGAAACACTGCCAATACGTCCATAAGTATAGTTACCCTGACACGAACACAAAAATTCGGAACCTTACACATTCAGAGGTAACAATCCTAAAACCACAGAGTTGACAACCCTAACACCATCACTGGGGTAACAATACATTACAAAGGTTACACCCCTAACACTATTATTAGGGTAAAAATCCTTATACTATTACCAGGGTAACGATATTAACACCATCAATTTTCGTACAAAATTATCCAAATTAATCGCGTGTCACTCAATAATAATTACAGATTATTTATAATAAATGAATGTAGATGTATTAACTGCACTTACATCTGCTGTTTAGGTTATTAACCAGCTGGTAATAGTATTAGGATTGTAACCCTAGTCAATTGCTGCCCTGGTAACGGACCTTACCTTCTGTTGCCCCGGATAATGGTGCTTACTTTCTGCTGCCTTGGAAATGGTTCTTACCTTCTGTTGCCTTGGTAATGGAGCTTTCTTTCTATTAATCTGGTAATGGTGCTTACCTTCTGTTGACCTAGTAATGGAGCTTACCTTCTGTTGCCCTGGTACCGGAGCTTACCTTCTACTACCCTCGATAATGGAGCTTACCTTCTGTTGCCCTGGTAATGGTGCTTACCTTCTGTTGCCCTTGTAATGGAGCTTACCTTCTGTTGACCTGGTAATGGAGCTTACCTTCTATTGACCTGGTAATGGAGCTTACCTTCTATTGACCTGGTGATGGAGCTTACCTTCTGTTGACCTGGTAATGGAGCTTAACTTCTGTTGACCTGGTAATGGTGCTTACCTTCTGTTGACCTAGTAATGGACCTTACCTTCTGTTGACCTAGTAATGGAGCTTACCTTCTATTGACCTGGTAATGGAGCTTAACTTCTGTTGACCTGGTAATGGTGCTTACCTTCTGTTGACCTAGTAATGGAGCTTACCTTCTGTTGTCCTGGTAATGGAGCTTTCCTTCTGTTGACCTGGTAATGGTGCTTCCCTTCTGTTGACCTGGTAATGGTTCTTACCTTCTGTTGCCTTGGTAATGGAGCTTTCCTTCTATTGACCTGGTAATTGAGCTTAACTTCTGTTGACCTGGTAATCGAGCTTACCTTCTGTTGCCCTAGTAATGGAGCTTACCTTCGGTTGACCTGGTAATGCTGCTTACCTTCTGTTGACCTTGTAATGGTGCTTACCTTCTATTGACCTGGTAATGGACCTTACCTTCTGCTGCCCTGGTAATGGAGCTTACCTCCTATTGACCTGGTAATTGAGCTTAACTTCTGTTGACCTTGTAATGGTGCTTACCTTCTATTGACCTGGTAATTGAGCTTAACTTCTGTTGACCTGGTAATGGACCTTACCTTCTGTTGCCTTGGTAATGGAGCTTTCCTTCTGTTGACCTAGGAATGGAGCTTACCTTCGGTTGACCTGGTAATGGGGCTTACCTTCTGTTGACCTGGTAATGCAGTATTGACCAGTTTGGCAACCTCCTTGTTCATGGCCTTCATGATGTCCCGGCGTGTAAGTTCCTTAAACTGCACATCACTGGGGGTCCGTCTATGGCCCCTCACATATGCCGTCTGCAAGAAATAAAAGTATCCTTATTATGTACACATCGTCACTTTGTCTCACTTGTTTAAACAAGAAAACAGTATTTTATGTCCACCAATTGCTAATGAGAGTCACTGATGAGTTTTAAATGTTTAATAACATTCTTGGTTATGGCTCTTTTTTTGCCAAATTTACAAGTGTTTTCACTGGTACAAGTCAGATGAAGAATTGAAAAGAAAAATGTCAAACACAAATTATGACCGAACTCTAAAAGAAAAGTCGTCTCCTATGAAAAACAACTGTACTTTTCTGTTGATTTTCAATTTCATTTTTAGACTAAGAGTGATTATTCAGGTTTGCTCAGAGAAGGGCATTGGAAGTGTTATATAGGCTGGTTTGTTAATCTTCACCCCCACCCCCACCTCTATCGTCCCCTTCCCCTACCTGGAGAAAACACTGTCAAGTCCATACGATAATTGAAAATCATTGCCTAAAATTACATGGCAAATATCAAACAATACAGACGAGACTAGTTATGTAAACTTCCTACTTGTTGTTGGAGTTTGTCTAAAGCCTGGTTTGTAATGGACTCCCCTTCCACTGGTAACCTAAACTTCTGATAAAACATCCATTTCTTTATGGGGTCCATTACAGAAAATACCTCCATTGTCCCAGCAGTTTCTTCCCTCAACACATCAACCAAACTAAGTTTCTCTGAGGTTATGTATCAAAACATTAAATAGCAAGTGTGACGGACTGTCTGTGATGTCAAAAGGGTGTGTTTGTTATCATGGCTGTGTGACCTTGCCCTATCTACCGTGGTCAGGGCATCCAGTATTCTTCGAGAATCACCCCTCTTATACATCATTTGTGTTTTACAAGCCTGCCCTCCCATTTGCCGACTGTCACAAAAATGTCCCCACATGAATAATGCTACTACTGGTTTTATTACCTGCACAAGTTGGTAGACAATCCTGTCACAATGTGTCAGACATGTATAATGTATATTCAAATTCTTGTGGTTAAATCATCTTAAAATAAAAACGACTAGATAAAAACCTGACAAAAACAGATATCTTTGTTTTACTTAAATAAATAACTGAATTATTTCTTCAACAACACAAAAAAAATTGTAACAGTGCATTATCATAAATTGAAACAGACTTGTTATAGATAGAGAATAAGAGCCCGTTAATTCAGGTATAGAGCAGTGTCTTGGTAAGTTACAAGCGGTAACCATAGGCAGTCTTGGTCATACTATCAGTAAACAGGGACTGTATTGGTAGTCCAGTGGTAAACAGGGACTGTTTAAGTAGTCCAGTGGTAAACAGGGTCTGTATTGGTAGTCCAGTGGTAAACAGGGACTGTATTGGTAGTCCAGTGGTAAACATTGACTTTCTCGGTAATACAGTGGTAAACAGGGACTTTCTGTGTAGTCCAGTGGTAAACAGGGATTGTATTGGTAATGGTAAGCAGGGACTGTATAAGTAGGCCAGTGGTAAACATGGACTTTCTCGGTAATAGAGTGGTAAACAGGGACTGAATTGGTAGTCCAGTGGTTAACAGGGACTGTATTGGTAGCCAAGTGGTAAACAGGGACTTTCTCGGTAATGCAGTGGTAAACAGGGACGTTCTCGGTAATACAGTGGAAAACAGGGACTGTATTGGTAATAGTAAACAGGGACTGTATTGGTAATGGCAAACAGGGACTGTATTGGTAGGCCAGTGGTAAACATGGACTTTCTCGGTAATAGAGTGGTAAACAGGGACTTTATTGGTATTCCAGTGGTAAACTTGGACTTTCTCGGCAATACAGTGGTAAACAGGTACTTTCTCAGTAAAACAGTGGTAAACAGGGACTGTATTGGTAGTCCAGTGGTAAACTTGGACTTTCTCGGTAATACAGTGGTAAACAGGGACTGTTTTGGTAGTCCAGTGGTAAACAGGGACTGTATTGGTAGTCCAGTGGTAAACAGGGACTGTATTGGTAGTCCAGTGGTAAACGGACTGTATTGGTAGTCCAGTGGTAAACAGGGACTTTCTCGGTAATACAGTGGGAAACAGGTACTGTATTGGTAGTCCAGTGGTAAACAGGGACTGTATTGGTAGTCCAGTGTTAAACAGGGACTGTATTGGTAGTCCAGTGGTAAACAGGGACTGTATTGGTAGTCCAGTGGTAAACAGGGACGTTCTTGGTTATACAGTGGTAAACAGGGACTGTCTTGGTAGTACCAGTGGTTAAGAGGTACTGCCTTGGTAGTACCAGTGGTTAAGAGGTACTGCCTTGGTAGTACCAGCTGTAAACAGATACTGTGATACATTCACCATGAGAAGACACTGTTTGCATTCCAAAATGTGATCACTGCAACCCTCTGTTGGATGTTTGAGTTTACCCTCAAGTAGCAAAATATAATTTTTTGGAGCATATGTCAGCCTCTGTTTAGAGTTTGTATGTATATATATATATACAAGAGAAACACTGTGGCCCCAGTTTCAGAAATATCTAGGTTTCCATAGCATATCATTTTAGAATCTTTGCAAAGACGTCATGTAAATACCACCCTTTTATTTGTTCAATTATGTGCACATTGCTTGTTAAATGTACGAAAGTGATTGCAAGCCTTTGTTGTTTGTTTTCACAATTATAACCATTACTATTATCCATATGTTGTAAAGCGCCTTAGAGTAATTTTACAAATTATATAGGGCACTATATAAATGCTGTATATTATTTATATTATTATTTATTATATCACAGCCATATTGTCTTACATTTAGTATGTAGGTACATCATGAGGAAGCAATTTTAGCTCATCTGAATGAAAATATATATACCTCTATATGACCTTTTTCCTAGTCTTTGTGTACCTAAATACATAAATAAGGTTCATAAATGGTCAACACAACCTCTATTTTGTATAATAATAAATGTTTCATAGAAACATGTTTGATGCCCCAAGTTTGAGTAAATTTAGTAAGTCATGTAAAATGCTAAGGTCATTATTTACTTCTCTTGAGGTAATATGATAAATTGGTGTTATCTCAAGAAAACAGTCTGTTTGCCTTCAGCTCAGGTACTATCCCTTAAAAACACTGAAAAATTATGGTGCTCCAAATTAAAGGCAACATACTCTTGCTTGACTAAGTGTATTTTGTGTAGGATAAGTAGGTTGTAGGTTGTAAATTAAAGGCAACATACTCTAGCTTTACTAAGTGTATTTTTTGTTGGATGAGTAGGTTGTAGGATGTAAATTGAAGGCAACATACTCTAGCTTGACTAAGTGTATTTTGTGTAGGATGAGTAGGTTGTAGGTTGTAAGTTGGAGGCAACATACTCTAGCTTGACTAAGTGTATTTTGTGTAGGATGAGTAGGTTGTAGGTTGTAAGTTGGAGGCAACATACTCTAGCTTGACTAAGTGTATTTTGTGTAGGATGAGTAGGTTGTAGGTTGTAAATTGAAGGCAACATACTCTTGCTTGACTAAGTGTATTTTGTGTAGGATGAGTAGGTTGTAGGTTGTAAGTTGGAGGCAACATACTCTAGCTTGACTAAGTGCATTTTGTGTAGGGTGAGTAGGTTGTAAATTGAAGGCAACATACTCTTGCTTGATTAAGTGTATTTTGTGTAGGATGAGTAGGTTGTAGGTTGTAAGTTGGAGGCAACATACTCTAGCTTGACTAAGTGTATTTTGTGTTGGATGAGTAGGTTGTAGGATGTAAATTAAAGGCAACATACTCTAGCTTGATTAAGTGTATTTTGTGTTGGATGAGTGAGGTTGTAGGATGTAAATTAAAGGCAACATACTCTAGCTTGATTAAGTGTATTTTGTGTTGGATGAGTGAGGTTGAAGGTTGTAAATTAAAGGCAACATACTCTAGCTTTACTAAGTGTATTTTGTGTTGGATGAGTAGGTTGTAGGATGTAAATTAAAGGCAACATACTCTAGCTTGATTAAGTGTATTTTGTGTTGGATGAGTGAGGTTGAAGGTTGTAAATTAAAGGCAACATACTCTAGCTTTACTAAGTGTATTTTGTGTTGGATGAGTGAGGTTGTAGGTTGTAAATTGAAGGCAACATACTCTAGCTTGACTAAGTGTATTTTGTGTAGGGTGAGTAGGTTGTAGGTTGTAAGTTGAAGGCAGCATACATTTGCTTGACTAAGTGTATTTTGTGTAGGGTGAGTAGGTTGTAGGTTGTAAATTAAAGGCAACATACTCTAGCTTGACTAAGTGTATTTTGTGTTGGATGAGTAGGTTGTAGGATGTAAATTAAAGGCAACATACTCTAGCTTGACTAAGTGTATTTTGTGTTGGATGAGTGAGGTTGTAGGTTGTAAATTGGAGGCAACATACTCTAGCTTGACTAAGTGTATTTTGTGTAGGGTGAGTAGGTTGTAGGTTGTAAGTTGAAGGCAGCATACATTTGCTTGACTAAGTGTATTTTGTGTAGGGTGAGTAGGTTGTAGGTTGTAAACTGAAGGCAACGTGCTCTAGCTTGACTAAGTGTATTTTGTGTAGGATCAGTAGGTTGTAGGTTGTAAATTGAAGGCAACATACTCTAGCTTGACTAAGTATATTTTGTGTAGGATGAGTAGGTTGTAGGTTGTAAACTGAAGGCAACATACTCTAGCTTGACTAAGTGTATTTTGTGTAGGATGAGTAGGTTGTAGGTTGTAAGTTGAAGGCAGCATACATTTGCTTGACTAAGTGTATTTTTGTAGGATGTGTAGGTTATAAATTAAAGGCAACATACTCTTGCTTGACTAAGTGTATTTTGTGTAGGATGAGTAAGTTGTAGGTTATAAATTAAAGGCAACATACTCTTGCTTGACTAAGTGTATTTTTGTAGGATGTGTAGGTTGTAGGTAGGTTTTACCCAAAAGGCACAGTCACAGTTTCCCCTTCTATAACTATATGGTATCTGGTATTCTCATACAGATAAGAAGAATTCCTTTGAAATAATTTCTGGATTTTTTTTCCAGTTAGAAAATAGATTAAATGTCTTTGAAGATATTATACAATATGTTTTTCCCCGGAGAGCTGACGTGACTCAGCAGGTGGTTACCTTGACATAGAGGAATCACCAGGTACTTCTTACCTAAAGCTCGTTCAGCTATTTAAACCTTTTATTGAGCACATACAAAGATAAAACTTAAATGACTATGTTTACTGGATTTAATAACAAATTGTGTATATATAGATGTGTTTAAAGTTTGAATGTATGTTTTATTCTTATCTCCAGAGGAATCTTCATGATGGCTATTAGTATGTGAACAAACTTGTTTTAAATATTGACATACCAACTGATCTCCCCAATCTCTCACACTTCCTTATTCTGACTGGTCGAATTCTATATATTGTTGTAATTAATCTTAAAAATACATTAAAGGCAGTGTAAGTCGAAGGTGCAAGTCATGTTAGGCACCTTGTGTTACCATTAGTGTCATGTCTGTTGATGGTATCGATATCAGACTTTTGTGTGTAAACAATTTATTGCTTGGTCAATTGTTTATCATGGAAACTTTCAAGTTGGTATATTTCTTTATGACATAATTTGAATGTCACTAAATAAAAATTACAAATGTATGTATTCATGTCAGTGTGGTCAGTATTTAGTAGCATAAAATATCTGTAGTTAGTGACAATGCTGTTTATGAGTTATAGATATTTAACAAGTGACTATGTGGTTGTGTTTAAACAAGTGACTATGTGGTTGTGTAAGTTAGACAGACATTTGTTGCTTGGGACCATGTTGTTGCTAAGTGACACAGACATTTGTACCAGTGCTAAGTGACCCAGCATTTGTTCTTGTTACTATGTAAACAAGTGACTATGTGGTTGTGTAAGTTAGACAGACATTTGTTGCTTGGGACCATGTTGTTGCTAGGTGACACAGACATTTGTACCAGTGGCTATGTTTACATTGTTGCTTGGTGATACAGGTACAAGCTTTTGTACTTGTGGCTATATTTTTGGTAAGTGTCATTGTCTTGTAACTATGTGGTCACTATGTGACACTGACATTTGTACCAGTGCTAAGTGACCCAGCATTTGTTCTTGTTACTATGTGGTCACTATGTGACACAGACATTTGTACCAGTGCTAAGTGACCCAGCATTTGTTCTTGTTACTATGTGGTCACTAAGTGACACTGACATTTGTACCAGTGCTAATTGACCCAGCATTTGTTCTTGTTCCTATGTGGTCACTATGTGACACTGACATTTGTACCAGTGCTAAGTGACCCAGCATTTGTTCTTGTTACTATGTGGTCACTAAGTGACACATACATTTGTACCAGTGCTAAGTGACCCAGCATTTGTTCTTGTTACTATGTGGTCACTAAGTGACACATACATTTGTACCAGTGCTAAGTGACCCAGCATTTGTTCTTGTTACTATGTGGTCACTAAGTGACACAGACATTTGTACCAGTGCTAATTGACCCAGCATTTGTTCTTGTTACTATGTGGTCACTAAGTGACACTGACATTTGTACCAGTGCTAAGTGACCCAGCATTTGTTCTTGTTACTATGTGGTCACTAAGTGACACATACATTTGTACCAGTGCTAAGTGACCCAGCATTTGTTCTTGTTACTATGTGGTCACTATGTGACACTGACATTTGTACCAGTGCTAAGTGACCCAGCATTTGTTCTTGTTATCATGTGGTCACTAGTTAACAAACATGTTTGTAGTTGTTTCCATATGGTCGCTTAATGACACAGACATTTGCAGTTAATACTCTATGGTGTCTAAGTGATCAAGAAACAAGTTTTGTTGCTTTTTTTGTATGTTAAGATTGTTTGACAAAAACTCTGCCTACGTCAGTAAAGAATTGAGGTAAAAGTGAGTGATGATGATAGTGTGACTTCACAACGAGTGTGACGAGACAGAGACTTAGGCTTATCTATTACGGTGATTCGTCTTTACATTAAATTAGTTTTATTTGTTCAACAGTGGGTGGAGTTGATGTCATTACTCATCTGCAAACTCCTGTAGGGCTTAAAATGTCCAGAGATTTAAAGGGTCATCACTATTATTTTCTTAAAGTGTATACATGTACATGTTTTATTGGCTCAGACATGAAGCCTGAAGTACTGACAGCTTTCAACCCTTGATGTAATTATACCATGTGTCCCAAGACCAGGGTATACCCTTGGTTTTACAATGGCAAACTTGTCTACATCTGGTAGTACCAGGGCAGCCTCTGTTGTCCACTGTTACAACAAGACTGTCCATATTTACCACTGTTACAACAAGACTGTCCATATTTACCACTGTTAAAACAAGACTGTCCATATTTACCACTGTTACAACAAGACTGTCCATATTTACCACTATAACAACAAGACTGTCTGTGTTTACCACTGGTACTACCAAGACTGTTCCTGTTTACCACTGTTACTATCACGACTGTCCATGTTTACCACTGGTACTACCAAGACTGTCCATATTAACCACTGTTACAACAAGACTGTTTGTGTTTACCATTGGTACTGCGAAGATTGTTCCTGTTTACCACTGGAACTACCAAGACTGTCCATGTTTACCACTGTTACAAAAACAAACAAGACTGTCCATATTTACCACTGTAACAACAAGACAGTCTATGTTTACCACTGGTACTACCAAGGCTGTCTATATTTACCACTGTAACAACAAGAATATACCTGTTTACAACTGGTTCTACCAAAACAGTACCTGTTTACCGCTGGTACTACCAAGACTGTCTGTGTTTACCACTATTACATCAAGACTGTCCATGTTTATCACTGTTACGGCAAGACTGTTTGTGTTTACCACTATTACAACAAGACAGTCTGTGTTTACCACTGTTACATCAAGACTGTCTATATTTACCACTGGTACTACCAAGACTATACCTGTTTACCGCTATTATTACCAAGACTGTCCATTCTTATCACTGCTACAACAAAACTGTTCCTGTTTACCACTGGTACTTCCAAGACTGGCTGTGTTTACCACTTGTACGACCAAGACAGTCTGTGTTTACCAATGTTACAACAAGACTGTCTGTGTTTACCAATGTTACAACAAGACTGTCTGTGTTTACCACTGTTACATCAAGACTGTCCATGCTCACCAATGGTACTACCAAAACTGTCTGTGCTTACCACTGGTACTACCAAGGCTGTCCATGTTTACCACTGTTACAACAAGACTGTCCATGTTTACCACTGGTACTACCAAGACAGTACCTGTTTACATCTGTTTCTATCAAGACAGTATCTGTTTACCACTAGTACATGTACTACCAAAAAAGACCCTGTTTACCACTGGTACTACCAAGACAGTATCTGTTTACCACTGTTGCAACAAGACTGTCCATGCTTATCACTGGTACTAACCAAGACAGTCCCTCTTTTACACTGGTACTACTAAGACTTCCTGTTTACTGCTGGTACAACCAAGAAAGTCCCTGTTTACCACTGGTACTACCAAGAAAGTCCCTGTTTACCACTGGTACAACCAAGACTGTCCATGTTTATCACTGGTACTACCAAGACTGTCCCTCTTTACCACTGGTACAACCAAGACTGTCCATGTTTATCACTGGTACTTTACCACTGGTACTACCACGACTTCCTGTTCATTGCTGGTACTACTAACCAAGACAGTCCCTCTTTTACACTGGTACTACTAAGACTTCCTGTTTACTGCTGGTACAACCAAGAAAGTCCCTGTTTACCACTGGTACTACAAAGACAGTATCTGTTAACTACTGTTGCAACAAGACTGTCCATGTTTACCACTGGTACTAACCAAGACAGTCCCTCTTTTACACTGGTACTACTAAGACTTCCTGTTTACTGCTGGTACAACCAAGAAAGTCCCTGTTTACCACTGGTACTACCACTTCTTCCTGTTCATTGCTGGTACTACCAAGAAAGTACCTGTTTACCACTGGTACTACCACTTCTTCCTGTTCATTGCTGGTACTACCCAGAAAGACCCTGTTTACCACTGGTACTACCACTTCTTCCTGTTCATTGCTGGTACTACCAAGAAAGTCGCTGTTTACCACTGGTACTACCAAGAAAGTCCCTGTTTCAAGACTGTTCCTGTTTACCACTGTTACTATCACGACTGTCCATGTTTACCACTGGTACTGCCACGAGTTCCTGTTCATTGCTGGTACTACCAAGAAAGTCGCTGTTTACCACTGGTACTACCAAGAGTGTACATGTTTATCACTGGTACTACCAAAACAGTCCATGTTTACCACTGGTACTACCACGTCTTCCTGTTCATTGCTGGTACTACCAAAAAAGTCCCTGTTTACCACTGGTACAACCAAGAGTGTCCATGTTTATCACGGGTACTACCAAGACTGTCCATGTTTATCACTGGTACTACCAAGACAGTCCATGTTTACCACTGGTACTACCACGACTTCCTGTTCATTGCTGGTACTACCAAGAAAGTCCCTGTTTACCACTGGTACTACCAAGACTGTCCATGTTTACCACTGGTACTACCAAGACAGTCCCTCTTTACCACTGGTACTACCAAGACTGTCCATGTTTACCACTGGTACTACCAAGACTTCCTGTTTACCGCTGGTACTACCAAGACAGTCCCTCTTTACCACTGGTACTTCCAAGACAGTCCCTCTTTACCACTGGTACTACCAAGACTGTCCATATTTATCACTGGTACTACCAAAACAGTACATGTTTACCACTGGTACTACCAAGACAGTCCCTCTTTACCACTGGTACTACCCAGACTGCCCATGTTTATCACTGGTACTACCAAAACAGTACCTGTTTATCACTGGTACTACCAAAACAGTCCCTCTTTACCTGTTTGTGTTTACCACTTTTACAACAAGACAGTCTGTGTTTACCACTGTTACATCAAGACTGTCTATATTTACCACTGGTACTACCAAGACTATACCTGTTTACCGCTATTATTACCAAGACTGTCCATTTTTACCACTGCTACAACAAAACTGTTCCTGTTTACCACTGGTACTTCCAAGACTGGCTGTGTTTACCACTTGTACGACCAAGACAGTCTGTGTTTACCAATGTTACAACAAGACTGTCTGTGTTTACCAATGTTACAACAAGACTGTCTGTGTTTACCACTGTTACATCAAGACTGTCCATGCTCACCAATGGTACTACCAAGGCTGTCTGTGTTTACCACTGGTACTACCAAGGCTGTCCATGTTTACCACTGTTACAACAAGACTGTCCATGTTTACCACTGGTACTACCAAGACAGTACCTGTTTACATCTGTTTCTACCAAGACAGTATCTGTTTACCACTAGTACATGTACTACCAAAAAAGACACTGTTTACCAATGGTACTACCAAGCCAGTATCTGTTTACCACTGTTGCAACAAGACTGTCCATGCTTATTACTGGTACTAACCAAGACAGTCCCTCTTTTCCACTGGTACTACTAAGACTTCCTGTTTACTGCTGGTATAACCAAGAAAGTCCCTGTTTACCACTGGTACTACCAAGACAGTACCTGTTTACATCTGTTTCTACCAAGACAGTATCTGTTTACCACTAGATCATGTACTACCAAAAAAGACCCTGTTTACCACTGGTACTACCAAGACAGTATCTGTTTACCACTGTTGCAACAAGACTGTCCATGTTTATCACTGGTACTACCAAAACAGTACCTGTTTACCACTGGTACTACCACGTCTTCCTGTTCATTGCTGGTACTACCAAGAAAGTCCCTGTTTACCACTGGTACTACCAAGACAGTATCTGTTTACCACTGGTACTACCAAGACAGTATCTGTTAACTACTGTTGCAACAAGACTGTCCATGTTTATTACTGGTACTACCAAGACAGTATCTGTTTACCACTGGTACTACCAAGACAGTATCTGTTTACCACTGGTACTACCAAGACAGTACCTGTTTACATATGTTTCTACCAAGTGATATCTGTTTACCACTAGTACATGTACTACCAAAAAAGACCCTGTTTACCACTGGTACTACCAAGACTGTCCATGTTTACCACTGGTACTCCCAAGACAGTACCTGTTTACATATGTTTCTACCAAGTGATATTTGTTTACCACTAGTACATGTACTACCAAAAAAGACCCTGTTTACCACTGGTACTTCCAAGACAGTATCTGTTTACCACTGGTGCAACAAGACTGTCCATGTTTATTCCTGGTACTACCAAGACAGTATCTGTTTACCACTGGTGCAACAAGACTGTCCATGTTTATCACTGGTACTAACCAAGACAGTCCCTCTTTTCCAATGGTTCTACCAAGACTTCCTGTTTACCACTGGTACTACCAAGACAGTCCCTGTTTACCACTGGTACAACCAAGACTGTCCATATTTATCACTGGTACTACCAAGACAGTCCCTCTTTTCCGCTGGTACTACCAAGACTTCCTGTTTACCCCTGGTACTACCAAGACTGTCCATGTTTATCACTGGTACTACCAAGACTGTCCATGTTTACCACTGATACTACCAAGATTTCCTGTTTATCGCTGGTACTACCAAGACAGTCCCTTTTTACCACTGGTACTACCAAGACTGTCCATGTTTACCACTGGTACAACCAAGGCTGTCCATATTTATCACTGGTACTACCAAAACAGTACCTGTTTACCACTGGTACTACAAGACAGTCCCTCTTTACCACTGGTACTACCAAGACAGTCCCTTTTTACCACTGGTACTACCAAGACTGTCCATGTTTATCACTGGTACTACTTAGACTGTCCATGTTTATCACTGGTACTACCAAGACTGTCCATGTTTACCACTGGTACTACCACGAGTTCCTGTTCATTGCTGGTACTACCAAGAAAGTCCCTGTTTACCACTGGTACTACCAAGACTGTCCATGTTTATCGCTGGTACTACCAAGACTTCCTGTTTACCGCTGGTACTGCCAAGACAGTCCCTCTTTACCACTGGTACTACCAAGACTGTCCATGTTTATCACTGGTACTACCAAAACAGTACATGTTTACCACTGGTACTACCAAGACAGTCCCTATTTACCACTGGTACTACCAAGACAGTCCCTCTTTACCACTGGTACTACCAAGACAGTCCCTCTTTACCACTGGTACTACCAAGACAGTCCCTGTTTACCACTGGTACTACCAAGACAGTCCCTCTTTACCACTGGTACTACCAAGACAGTCCCTATTTACCACTGGTACTACCAAGACAGTCCCTCTTTACCACTGGTACTACCAAGACAGTCCCTCTTTACCACTGGTACTACCAAGACACTATACTATTTGACAATGATATGTCCAAGAAACCTGTATTTCATCACTTGATATGTACCAAGGTCAAGGGTGAAAAAAAGGTTGAAATATTTCGATTTTGGACTAAAGACTGCCAGTGGAAGGTGAGGGACATGACCTATTGACTGTTAGTGTAAGTTGGTGAGGGACATGACCTCAGGACTGTCAGTGTAAGGTGAGGGACATGACTTTAGGACTGTCATTATAAGTCAGTGCAAGGTGAAGGACATGACCTCAGGACTGTCAGTGCAAGGTGAGGGACATGACCTGTGGACTGTCAGTAAAAGATGGTGAGTGATATGACTTTAAGACTGTCAGTGCAAGGTGAGTGATATGGCTTTAAGAATGTCAGTGCAAGGTGAAGGACATGCCCTGTGGACTGTCAGTATAAGATGGTGAGTGATATGACTTTAAGACTGTCAGTGCAAGGTGAGTGATATGACTTTAAGACTATCAGTATAAGTTAGTGTAAGGTGAGGGACATGACTTTAGGACTGTCAGTGTAAGGGGAGGGACATGACTTTAGGACTGTCAGTGTAAGGTGATGGACATGACTTTAGGACTGTCAGTGTAAGGTGAGGGACATGACTTTAGGACTGTCAGTGTAAGGTGAGGGATATGACTTTAGGACTGTCAGTATAAGTTAGTGTAGGGTGAGGGACATGACTTTAAGACTGTCAGTATAAGTTAGTGGAAGGTGAGGGACATGACTTTAGGACTGTCAGAGTAAGGTGAGGGACATGACTTTAGGACTGTCAGTATAAGTTAGTGTAAGGTGAGGGACATGACTTTAGGAGTGTCAGTATAAGTTAGTGTAAGGTGAGGGACATGACTTTAGGACTATCAGTGTAAGGTGAGGGACATGACTTTAGGACTGTCAGTGTAAGTCAGTTAGGGACCGTCTTTCTTACTGTATAAACATATGCATGATAGTTTATATACAGTTTATATACCAAATATAGATCAAACTTAGTAAAGCAATTTTAAAACATACAATTTAAGCATGACTCCTGTCATGCTAAAAATAAAGTTGGATAAAAAGGTTTGATGAAAATCTTTAAATTGATAGGAAATTTTAAACAGATCCTTTGATAAAATGTATATCATTGACAAAAATAGAAAATGTATCCATAAAGTAAGAATAACTATACAGAAGAATCCTATTTTTGTTATTACTAAAATCTGAACAAACATAACTGATAACAAAACTAAGAATAAATAATCATATCTGCCACATCTTAACAGACAGAGCTTCAGAAAAATCCTTTGCATCTTTGTCTTTGTAAGAACTGTAACACACTAGAAGAAAAAATTACCTTTCTTTTTAATTGTACTTACAACTTTAACACCAGGAAATTGTTTTTGAACAATTTATAATAATTACACCTTGAACTGACATGCAAATTTTACAAAGGATATTTTTTTATATAATGAACCAAAACATGCACAATTTGAGTCTCTTCATTAAAGTTTTGTGATCTGAGGAAATTTGTTTAGCATGCAAGACACAAGGCATTAGGATTGTCATTGAAAGATGGTGAGGGTCAACCTTAGAACTGTAAGTGTGAGGGACATGACCTTAGGATTGTCAGTGTAAGGTGAGGGACATGACTTTAGGATTGTCAGTGTAAGGTGAGGGACATGACTTTAGGACTGTCAGTGTAAGGTGAGGGACATGACTTTAGGACTGTCAGTGTAAGGTGAGGGACATGACTTTAGGACTGTCAGTATAAGTTAGTGTAAGGTGAGGGACATGACTTTAGGACTGTCAGTATAAGTTAGTGTAAAGTGAGGGACATGACCATTGGACTGTCAGTGTAAGGTGAGGGACATGACCTTATGACTGTCAGTGTAAGGTGAGGGACATGACCTAAGGACTGTCAGTGTAAGGTGAGGGACATAACTTTAGGATTGTTAGTATAAGGCGAGGGACATGACAATTGGACTGTTAGTATAAGGTGAGGGACATGACCATTGGACTGTCAGTGTAAGGTGACATGATCATTACTTTTGGACACTCAGTATAAGAAACAGTAGGTGAAATATGACCCTTTGGCTACTTAAAAAGATGATGGAAATCAGTATGTTGCATATGGTGACATATACTTGTATAATAAAATGCAACCAGCCACAAAATAAAATGGTCAAATATTATGTTAACAGATTGTTGTATACAATTAAGCCTAAGTACAGCATGTGTTACAATGAGTGTAGAGCAATAGTTGACTTATAATCCTCCCCACACCTGTCACAATACAAACTCAGTAATGTAGGGGCTACAATAAATTGTATATATTTTATACATGTAAAGGCTTAAGACATGAAATGAATTCTTTTGTTACAACTGATGATACTAGTTTTACACTCGGGATACTTTGTTACTTGCAGTATTGTTACAGTTTGAAAACATAATTCAGGTTATTTTCTAAAATCCTAGTTAACATATTTTTATGAAACCATCGCTACATGTCCCCTTTTATCTGTTTATATTACAAATAGTCGTGTTTGTGCATTTTATCCTTACAAATAAAAGCTTTTGTACAAGTAAAGCTGATACAATGAACGAGTGGATTTGTGTGAGTCAACACTAAAGTGTCTTTGGATGACATTGATAAGAACTTTGTGAAATCTTTACTGTCCATACTGTATAACATACAGAAGTGAACTACCCAGTGTTCAGGTATAAACACAAAGTAAACCTGCAGAAATACGGTCATTATAAGGATCTAGTCATAGTCAAACGTATTTCCTGATAAAATCTTATAACTCCAGCCAGAATATATCCTATAATACTCCAACTCCAGCCAGAATATATCCTATAATACTCCAACTCAAGCCAGAATATATCCTATAATACTATAACTCCAGCCAGAATATATCCTATAATACTCAAACTCCAGCCAGGATATATCTTATAATACTCCAACTCCAGCCAGAATATATCCTATAATACTCCAACTCCAGCCAGGATATATCCTACAATACTTCAACTCCAGCCAGAATATATAGAGGTTACACAACGAGTGGTTGCTGAATATGGTATTTATTTCACTCGAGTTAGTTAATTATCAAAAGTTACAAAAGACACAAGCTTTAGCGAGTGTCTTTTAGTAACTTTTGAAAAATAACTAACGAGAATGAAATAAATACCATACTCAACAACCACGAGTCGTGTGATCTGTTTCTACCACAATCTCAGTCGGAAACAGCTGGAGTATATCCTGAGCATACACACATTTTGTTGACAAGGCTGGCGTAGTGATATGACCCATATGTAAAAAGTCAGTCATTAATATTCAAAATGACTTTTTTTTTTTACAAATTCAATAATTTTCAAAATTAATGTTTCGGCAACAACTTTGTGAAAAAATAAAATAGATGAACGACTTTGAATATTGAGAGTATGCAATATTGCATTAATTAATATAAATTAACCACAGACTATATGAGCGTAAGCATATCGTACGAAGTCTGCCTCCTGCCAAGTCATGAAGACGAACTAATCGTTGTCAATGGCCAAAACCATAGGCCTGGGACGTTTCTTCGTGAGGTTCTATGGTTAAACTTTACAGCTAGAGACATATATATATTACGTCTCTGGGTTTCACTACCTGGACATGCGACGGTATGGCGTCGAAACGATATCGAGCGTCTGTAGCAATTTTGCCTGAAACTAGCGATCAAATCTTTAAGCATCACCATCTTTTGGTATTGACGTAATAACCCCCTTTTCCCATCGCATAACCTCACAAAAGTCACCAACATTTACCGGATGTTGACAGCAGCAGACGTAAACAGAACAACACGCGGCAAAAAGCGCTTGAAAAAGTCGTCAGGTCCAGGTCCATCTTCTCGACCAATCAAAACTACGGAAGGTGATATACCACGTGTGGTGTATAACTCATATTTATTCAACAGTCTGCATGTTTATACAATGATCTTAGAGTGGAATATAACACAGCGTATTGTGGTAGAAATCCTAGAATACTATGCCTCCAGCAAGGATTAATCCTCTAATAATCTAACTCCGGCAATATGTAGAGTTCTTCTTACATAGACTGACATATTATTTGATTTTACCGACAAAAAGACTAATACTCGACTGTTCTGACATTGACCGACACTGAGTCGTATTTACTATTAGATTTATACTTGGTCGTACTAACATAGAGATTGGGTCGTCATTACATAGAGATTGGGACATACTTTCAAAGACAATAATACTCTGTCGTACTTACATAAACAGACATTCTACTGTACTGACATACATATTAGACTAGGTTGTACTAAAAACACTTGGTCATTGTGCTGGTCGTACTTACATAGAGACACTCTTGGTCGTATTTACATAGAGAGACACTTGGTCGTATTTACATAGAGACACTTGGTTGTATTGCTAGTCGTACTTACATAGAGAGACACTTGGTCGTATTTACATAGAGAGACACTTGGTCATATTGCTAGTCGTACTTAAATAGAGAGACACTTGGTCGTATGGCTGGTCGTACTTACATAGAGAGACACTTGGTTGTATTGCTGGTCGTACTTAAATAGAGAGACACTTGGTCGTATGGCTGGTCGTACTTACATAGAGAGACACTTGGTCATATTGCTGGTCGTATTTACATAGAGAGACCCTTGGTCGTATTGCTGGTCGTACTTACATAGAGACACTTGGGCATATTGCTAGTCGTACTTACATAGAGAGACACTTGGGCGTATTGCTGGTCGTACTTACATGGAGAGACACTTGTTCGTACTGCTTGTCGTATTTACATAGAGAGACACTTGGGCGTATTGCTGGTCGTACTTACATGGAGAGACACTTGTTCGTACTGCTTGTCGTATTTACATAGAGAGACACTTGGTCGTATTTACATAGCTCTTGACACTTGGTCGTATTGCTGGTCGTACTTACATGGAGAGACACTTGTTCGTACTGCTTGTCGTATTTACATAGAGAGACACTTGGTCATATTGCTGGTCGTACTTACATAGAGAGACCCTTGGTCGTATTGCTGGTCGTACTTACATAGAGAGATAGAGAGACACTTGGTCGTATTTACATAGAGAGACGCTTGGTCATATTGCTGGTCGTACTTACATAGAGAGACACTAGGTCGTACTTACATAGAGAGATACTTGGTCGTATTTACATAGAGAGACACTTGGTCGTATTGCTGGTTGTACTTACATAGAGAGACCCTTGGTCGTATTGCTGGTCGTACTTACATAGAGAGACACTAGGTCGTACTTACATAGAGAGACACTTGGTTGTATTGCTGGTGGTATTTACATATAGAGAGACACTTGGTCGTATTTACATAGCTCTTGACACTTGGTCGTATTGCTGGTCGTACTTACATAGAGAGGCACTTGGTCGTATTGCTGGTCGTACTTACATAGAGAGGCACTTGGTCGTATTGCTGGTCGTACTTACATAGAGACACTTGGACATATTGCTAGTCGTACTTACATAGAGAGCCACTTGGTCGAACTTACCTAGAGAGACACTTGGTCATATTGCTGGTCGTACTTACATAGAGAGACCATAGGTCGTATTTACATAGAGAGACACTTGGTCGTATTGATGGTCGTACTTACATAGAGAGACACTGGGTCGTTTGTGGCCTGGGTTAATACTGTGGTGGCTGGCATGCTCTTTCAAATCTACACGTGTTACTTAAAGGTTTGGTAGGGTCTGTAACTTCCTGTCTTCCTTCTTCAGAAGCACAATAGACAATTAAACATGGCTTGCAACAGACAAGGAGAAAGGTTTTAAGATGAAAGCAGTACTTTAAACTGTACTGTAGTCCAATAACACCTGGACAGAGTAGATCCCACTAGTCGTATTTACATAGAGAGACACTTGGTCATATTGCTAGTCGTACTTACATAGAGAGACACTTGGTCGGACTTACATAGAGAGACACTTGGTTGTATTGCTGGTCGTACTTACATAGAGAGATAGAGAGACACTTGGTCGTATTTACATAGAGAGACGCTTGGTCATATTGCTGGTCGTACTTACATAGAGAGACCATAGGTCGTATTTACATAGAGAGACACTTGGTTGTATTGCTGGTCGTACTTAAATAGAGAGACACTTGGTCGTCTTGCTGGTCGGACTTACATAGAGAGACACTTGGTTGTATTGCTGGTCGGACTTAAATAGAGAGACACTTGGTCGTATTGCTGGTTGTACTTACATAGAGAGACCCTTGTTCGTATTGCTTGTCGTATTTACATAGAGAGACACTTGGGCGTACTTACATAGAGAGACACTTGGTCGTTTTGCTGGTCGTATTTACATAGAGAGACACTTGGTTGTATTGCTGGTGGTATTTACATATAGAGAGACACTTGGTCGTATTTACATAGCTCTTGACACTTGGTCGTATTGCTGGTCGTACTTACATAGAGACACTTGGGCATATTGCTAGTCGTACTTACATAGAGAGGCACTTGGTCGTATTGCTGGTCGTACTTACATAGAGAGACACTGGGTCGTTTGTGGCCTGGGTTAATACTGTGGTGGCTGACATGCTCTTTCAAATCTACACGTGTTACTTAAAGGTATGGTAGTGTCTGTAACTTCCTGTCTTCCTTCTTCAGAAGCACAATAGACAATTAAACATGGCTTGCAACAGACAAGGAGAAAGGTTTCAAGATGAAAGCAGTACTTTAAACTGTACTGTATTCCAATAACACCTGGACAGAGTAGATCCCAGCACGTATACCACAGGTATCGGACAAGTACAGCTATCTCACAGTGTGCACACTCAGCCTGATCACTCTTAACATCTGAATATTCTGCATTCCTTTTCAGTTAATTATGTTGATATAGTACCAGAAAATGCAGGTAAATTGACCTCATACCTTACTTGTCAACGAAAATAATGTTGAAACAAGTCTGGGACAAGCGTAGGTCAGGTAGTGTACAGAGGACACTGATAACAAACTGTACACACCCTGTATCACAGGTACATAAGGCTACGAGGCCTTCCATTCCAGGTAAACGTGGCAGGCCTCAAGGTAAGATTGTCTAATTTTACAGTCGAATACAAATTTATGACAATAGTTATTACAATGTACACTGGTATCTGGATCTGTTTGTAAAAGTATCATACTGTAAAGGTATTAAAGTGGAAAACAAGATGCCATTGGGCCTGTATTTCTAATCTGTTATCTTTTCTAGACAAGACGTTGAAATGTTTCCACTAACCAGAAATTCGATCTCCATCTTAGATTTCTTTTTTATATAAAGAATTAAAATAAAACATCAGATTAGAGCAATGACAGACACATCTGTTCAACATTTGAATTTATTTGAAGAAATTGTGATTTCTTTCAAAATGTCTCGGTCAACCAGATAGATGACTAGCTAGTCATTATCAACTTCAAATCAACTAAAAAAATCACTGTTAATAATAATATACAACATTTGATATATCGCCCTATCTAGCTAACATAAGCCACTCTAAAATGCTTTATAGTACATAGGTATACAATTAATACAATTAGCATATACATTAATCAATACAATTTTGAGGAATTCGCAGGAGCTGCCTTATCAGGCGCTAACTACTAGTCATATGCCACCTGGCTAATATCTCCCTATGTGTGTATGCCTGCGTGTGTGCTGGAGATGTCATGTGTTCTGTTTGTAGTGGGACCGTGCTTCCAACAGCATCATTTATAGTGTCACCTCACTTGAATGCTACAGCACAGATAACGCAACATCCACCCCAGATCAATGTATACTCCACCTTGGTTGTTGGGAGTTGTGTGGGCAGCAGAAAAACACTTTCTCTGAATATCAATGTGTAAGACAACTTCGGGGATCGAACCCCGGCCGCCTGCGTAAAAGGTCAGAGTGTTAACCACTCGACCAATCTGCCCATGTTAAGGATCATTGGAGCATAATATCTCAGACGAATTTAGTTTTGGCCTTTAGCAGGTTGAGAATGTCTCAATAATTGTAGTACATACATCTGTAGTGTAGGCTTGTTTGTAGTACATGTACCTACTTTGTAATGTATAAGTATATATATTTGTACTACACAACAGATGTATTTACGTATTATGTTAATTTTAAGAACTGTAACACATATACAAACCACCAAAAATATTTTTTACTTAATAATTAAACCACAAAATCTATGTATCGTATAAACCACCAAAATAATTGTGTAACTTATAAACTGCCAAAAATAATGCTGCAAATCTTGTTGGCTTCATGCTTAATAGTCATATTGCCATGGAAATACATGTCATCATTCTAACTAAACATGGATAGAAGTTCCTGTATGTAGTTAGTGTAATATTCAAGGCCGTTCTGTGATCAAACACCACCTCAGTTTCACTAAGGCCAGTGGTTTATATTTTTCTTCATATATATAATTACCCATCTTCACTTTGAGGAAAAATCATGTTCCCACAAAAAGAGCTACACTTACATGTGCCCAGAAGATATACCCTATGATACTGTAAACCATCTTAACAGATCTACTACTATCTGTATCTTAAATTATATGAGATTATATCATCTACATAGAGACATGTTAGATTTACCATACCTTTTTAGGATAATTTAATCTAATTTAACGGATGTTAAATCTATTATGACTGACACCATCAATCTTATAATATTAGCTAATTTAACAGATGTCAAATCTATTATTACTTATACCATCAATTTTATAATATAAACTAATTTAACAGATGTCAAATATATTATTTCTTATACCATCAATCTTAAAATATCATCTAATTTAACAGATGTCAAATCTATTATTTCTTAAACCATCAATCTTATAATCTAATCTAATTAAACAAATGTCAAATCTAATATTATGTATACCATCAATCTTATAATCTAATATAATTTAACAGATGTCAAATCTGTTATTATTTATACCATCAATCTTAAATTATTTAAGACTATATAATGAAACAAACCAGATGTCACATCTGCTATACCTTAAACTGTTCCAGATAATATAATCCATCTATACGAGTGACTTTTGATGTGTTTTTGTCTATATACTGCAGGAGCTCCATCTTGGACAGTCACACACGGTGACACCCTACTCCACACTGATAGAGAATTCACTCCCTCAACATTAGATGACCTTTTTTGTCATGAAATTACAAATAATCACAACCTGTAGCAAATGGATGTTATATATCTTAAAGGATGGACTCACTTTCAGTTTTTCTTTGAAAATAACTCACAAAAATAGAAAGATGAAAAAGATCGCTCAATTACACTGTACAGTTAGAATCCATCAGTTAGTTTAATGACAGTCCCAGGTAGGAATCATAGAGTTAAGTGTACGCCTGTTAAATTGCAGGCAATTTGAGATGTAGTTCAGGGATCCGCTATTTGTAAAATTTAAACATCTATCAAGTAGTTATAAAATTTCCCTGGCATTTTCACTTCACATCTCGTATATGTAATCACAATAATCACCTGCTGAAAAGGACAATTTCTGGGCTTTATTGATTGATAGAACTGCTAGGTTCCCTACAGTAATGGTAACCCAAGAGTTCACCAGGCTAAACAATACTGTACTGTATGGTAGCCATGGACAAGTTCTCTTGTTCATGTGACTATGATTGATTCAGTGAAAGTAGGTCTTCCTTTCTTTACCTCAGTATATAGTGTCATAGAGTGTTAGATTAAGATGTCTATCTTGACTTAAACCACCACACGTGGCACACCAATATCATATTTCTGTCAGACATAGGTACAATCAGCTGCTGGTGTCAATGTTATATCAATTTACCAGGCTGTCACCAAGTAATTTCTCTCCCCTATAATTGTCAACCTCTACAGGATTTTTCTTACATAAAAATTGGGTCATATGGGATAATACCTAAGCTAATAGATTTATTTTTTTGCATAGTTTAACAGCCCATATCATGTTGGGTAAAATAACACTGTAGAAAAGGAGATATACATCATACATTAAAAATGTTGAAAAGGTAAAAAAAAATGTAAAAAAACAAATGACAGCAAATTAATTGTTTGTTTTATAATATACCAAATTTTATTTTAAAGATCAAAATCATGTAAATAATCATTATATTAATGACACAGTAAGTATTAAACAGACTTTTCATAGATGGCACAAGCGTGTTATAGTTACTTAGAGTTACTTAGTTAGTTTCCAGTACAGGACCTCTATAGGTCCTCTCCACTGGACTTGATCGTTGTATCGCACGAATCGGTACTCTAAAGTTAAATAATATTTCCTGAATTAAACAGTACCAGTGTGCTATATACTAAAACTGAACCATTAGTCCTGACCACAGTGTCTACTGTTTATTTATACACGAACTGAACCATAATACTGAATTAAATATGTTACACCCAAACACAAAATTTCTTTGTTTTGGCTTTGATAAGATATTGTACAAACTAATGCAATAATAGTTGTTTTTTATACCTGTATTTACCTAACTAAAGAGCTAAAGGTTGGCTCGACTCCAGTACAAAACACGTACTTAAAACAGATTCATATCTAACAGTCTACCTTGTACCCTGATATTGACCAGAAGTTACATTTTTTAACAGCCTATCTACACTAGGTACCTGTTACCGACAGTACAGGGTAATCCAAATGATGCTGCGTGAAGTAGGCTGAAAATGTCTTGACATCGTGTAGCAATAACTTATTTTTTCCTGTCATACCAGTTTTAAAACAAAACCAGATTAGTAAAATGGGTTAGTTTTACATAGTATTTCTGAAACATACTGATATAGACTTAACGGTAGATACCACCTACAATATGTGTAATATAGGAGATAGAGAACAGCCAGACCAGGAGTCCAACCCGGGACCCTCCAAACTCTAGACAGATGCTCTACCAATTGAGCTACCTGGTTGCCAACAATCCACCCAGTCTAGTCCCGCTACATTCCTCCATCTTCCCTAAGACTTCGGCCCCAAAGACACAAATATTTACAACCCCTGGTGTGGGTATCTCTCTGCCAAGCATTCACTCAGTGCTTGAAACAAGGATTGGCAATCTTGCCAATTTTGAAATAGGAGAAAGAGAAATGTGTTGCCAGACTGGCATTCTAACCCAAGACCTTCCAAACTCTAGAGGGATGCTCCTCCGAGTGAGCTACCTAGTCGCCGACAATCAAACCAGTCCAGTCCTGCTACATAGTTATCAAATGGCCAATAATATCACATGCATTAATATATTACTATACATCAAATACTGCAGAAAGAATACATCTCTTGTGACAAGTCGGATTAGTTAAATAGCCAGAGCCTAACATACACATGAACAGACATAGCAAATATAAAAATTGTCTGATTAGTTAAATTGCCAGACCCTAACATACACATGAACAGACATAGCAAATATAAAAATTGTCTGATTAGTTAAATAGCCAGAGCCTAACTTACACATGGGAAGACATAGCAAATATAAAAATTGTCTGATTAGTTAAATAGCCAGAGCCTAACATACACATGGGCAGACATAGCAAAAATAAAAATGGCTAGGATATATATGCTAATATAGCATAAATTAATTAACATACCAGGCCAACACCTGCTTCCCTTGTCCCTATGATACCACGACCGCATGTTTATTGCGATCCAAATTGTTGAACCAGACAGACCAGAGTTGACCTATTAATCTAATGCTGCTTTCGGGCGAGTCTTGACAAAGCCTTGCAAGGCCTGCATTTTCACAAAAATGTTAAATTTAAAAACAGACTAACTGGTTGAACCAGATACGCAAAAGGGGCCTACATGTCTGAGTTTAACTTATGATCAGAAGAGTTCCTTCCCTTATTCCTTTAGACACCACATGTCTGTGTATAAATCATGATGGGAAGAGTTCCTTCCCTTATTCCTTTAGACACCACATGTCTGTGTATAAATCATGATGGGAAGAGTTCCTTCCCTTATTCCTTTAGACACCACATGTCTGTGTATAAATCATGATGGGAAGAGTTCCTTCCCTTATTCCTTTAGACACCACATGTCTGTGTATAAATCATGATGGGAAGAGTTCCTTCCCTTATTCCTTTAGACACCACATGTCTGTGTATAAATCATGATGGGAAGAGTTCCTTCCCTTATTCCTTTAGACACCACATGTCTGTGTATAAATCATGATGGGAAGAGTTCCTTCCCTTATTCCTTTAGACACCACATGTCTGTGTATAAATCATGATGGGAAGAGTTCCTTCCCTTATTCCTTTAGACACCACATGTCTGTGTATAAATCATGATGGGAAGAGTTCCTTCCCTTATTCCTTTAGACACCACATGTCTGTGTATAAATCATGATGGGAAGAGTTCCTTCCCTTATTCCTTTAGACACCACATGTCTGTGTATAAATCATGATGGGAAGAGTTCCTTCCCTTATTCCTTTAGACACCACATGTCTGTGTATAAATCATGATGGGAAGAGTTCCTTCCCTTATTCCTTTAGACACCACATGTCTGTGTATAAATCATGATGGGAAGAGTTCCTTCCCTTATTCCTTTAGACACCACATGTCTGTGTATAAATCATGATGGGAAGAGTTCCTTCCCTTATTCCTTTAGACACCACATGTCTGTGTATAAATCATGATGGGAAGAGTTCCTTCCCTTATTCCTTTAGACACCACATGTCTGTGTATAAATCATGATGGGAAGAGTTCCTTCCCTTATTCCTTTAGACACCACATGTCTGTGTATAAATCATGATGGGAAGAGTTCCTTCCCTTATTCCTTTAGACACCACATGTCTGTGTATAAATCATGATGGGAAGAGTTCCTTCCCTTATTCCTTTAGACACCACATGTCTGTGTATAAATCATGATGGGAAGAGTTCCTTCCCTTATTCCTTTAGACACCACATGTCTGTGTATAAATCATGATGGGAAGAGTTCCTTCCCTTATTCCTTTAGACACCACATGTCTGTGTATAAATCATGATGGGAAGAGTTCTCTTACTTATTCCTTAAGACGCCACATGTCTGTGTAAAAATCATAATGGAAAGTGTTCCTTCCCTTATTCCTTTAGATGCCACATGTCTGTGTATAAATCATGATGGGAAGTGTTCCTTCCCTTATTCCTTTTGACGCCACATGTCTGTGTATAAATCATGATGGGAAGTGTTCCTTCCCTTATTCCTTTTGACGCCACATATCTGTGTATAAATCATGATGGGAAGAGTTCCTTCCCTTATTCCTTTAGATGCCACATGTCTGCGTATAAATCATGATGGGAAGAGTTCCTTCCATTATTCCTTTAGATACCACATGTCTGTGTATAAATCATGATGGGAAGAGTTCCTTTCATTATTCCTTTAGATGCCACATGTCTGTGCATAAATCATGATGGGAAGAGTTCCTTCCCTTATTCCTTTTGACGCCACATGTCTGTGTATAAATGATGATGGGAAGAGTTCCTTCCCTTATTTATTTAGATGCCACATGTCTGTGTATAATTCATGATGGGAAGAGTTCCTTCCCTTATTCCTTTAGACACCACATATCTGTGTATAAATCATGATGGAAAGAGTTCCTTCCCAGGCATGTGGCGTCAAAAGGAATAAGGGAAGGAACTCTTCTGATCATAATGTAATAATAACAAGCACAGTGCCAACAATAGTATCAATGTAATAATAACAAGCACAGTGCCATCAATAGTATCAATGTAATAATAACAAGCACAGTGCCATCAACAAGGTAACAAATTCATTTAAGGATTGAATCTTGCTTTGGTCGATTTCATGGGGTGATGAATTGAGTTGGTCATGAAACAAATTAAATTTGAACTCAATTCATCACCCCATGAAATCGACCAAAGCAAGATAAAAAGCAGTTTATTAAATTTGTTTCAAGACCAACTTATNTGTTGACACATCTGTAAGACACATTGTCATGTAAATGTTGACACATTGTCATGTAAATGTTGACACATATGTAAGACACATTGTCATGTAAATGTTGACACATCTGTTAGACTCATTGTCATGTAAATGTTGACACATCTGTTAGACTCATTGTCATGTAAATGTTGACACATAATTATGTAAGACACATTGTCATGTAAATGTTGACACATCTGTAAGACTCATTGTCATGTAAACGCTGACACATCNTATGTTTTGATCGGCACATCGACGGGTCCTGACCATAGACCGGCACATGTTACAAATAGATCGATGATCCGGAAATATTGACACAATTTATACACACATGCTGCAGTAAAATACCAGACGCAAGTATTTTCGTTTTGGAACCCATATCAAAACGCAAATCTCAAAATCCTGACGCAAATTGCGTGTAAATAAGAGTAAATTTCGAACCCTGTAATGTTGACACATCTATGATAAAGAATTATGCATTTAGAATGCTATCCCACAGATTAATTTTGAAAAGTCCAACTATAGGTTGACCTAAATTCATAGTAAATATTGAAACTTATCAATAGCGCTAACATCAAATCTACTATCCCCTGTATTTGGCCTGTGGAACTGTACATCCCTGTCAATTAATTAAGAAATATAAAAATCAAATCCAAAGTTATAGTATATAACATTTTAAGTAACGGTGACCTTGACCCTACACACCTTTTAAACCCCTATCGCACATATAAATACCAGTGTCAGTGTCATCAGTGTCAAATTCACAAAGATTAGTCTTTTGGATTCCAAGATATGGACCATACCTCCCACGGTCTATTTCTAGTAATTGTGACCTTGACCTTGGAAACTTTTTAAACCATCATGTTAAATTTCAGAAAGATTAGGCCAAAATAGTTGATGCATGGCTCTAATTAGGCCTGGCTTCACAGGTAGAAACGGCTCCTTCTACATATAAACATGAATCTATTTTATAAAATGTTTTCCATTCCGACACTATAATTCTTCGAGCAGAAACACAGCAGCATTCTTGTTCTGTCGAAATACCCATGGAATGTGGTAGGGATATGGATATTGATATGTGTGATTTTAGGGTTGATCATTGAGCAGATCTGAACTTGGTCTATAGTTGATGATCAAATATCTCCATGGATAGAGTGTGACTGTCCATTACAAGGTTGGAGGTCCTGATCATGGGCTCAAATGTTTGTTTAGCGACTTAATTGTTCACAGTACCAGACAGATATCATTATTTCACCTAAGATTTCTAAAACTAATCTATTAACATACCAGGCCAACACCTGCTACAATGTATGTATTAACAGTTACTACTCTGTTACACACCTGTACATGAACATTAGCACCAGAGTAGTGTGATAACTCTACAACTGTGAAATATGTCAAACATTCATGACACAAAAATATAAACAATCCCAGAAATGAAGGCAATCTGCATTAATTCTGTATATATCAAAACTGATAGTATTTACTTTCATTTCAATTCTGACTCAATTAGTTATCTGATAATTTGACTACACACTTTCATATAACCTTTCATCCATTTCATAAAGGTTTGTGCTCACTGTGGACAACAAAGCTTTTAGCCTATACATACAGCTATGTTAGTATCAGCTGGCTCTCCACAGGATCTATCATTGGTGACCTCATATATGTGTATGTAAATTATTTGGTAGAGTGTCTGTCTAGGAAACCTGCAGGCTCCAGGTTTTAAACTCAAGGCTGACACTTTTGCCCATCCTTGTTGGTTCATTTTAAAGCTCCATTCTTGTCATCTATCAATTCCTTGAATACCTACTTCACAGTAAACTACTGGTACTTTTATATTGATAAAAATTAATTGACAAAACCTACTTGCCAGTATGCCTATATAGTTTTTATATTGAATTATTTTGTGCTACCTGCATGCGAAACTACAGGTTTATGTCAGCAGGTTTTTGTAGCAAATATAAGTACAAATGTAAACACTGCTGCTGCATCTCTGAACACTACTCAAGAAATGCAGGGGGAGGGGAATCAAGTACACATTCTTTTACATTCATACATATAGAAAAACAATGCTTTTTACTATGATATTATTTTTGGTCATCTCATCTGAGACAAAGTCTCAACTGATCTATTGAGATCGCCTTTTGTCTGTCATCGAGCAACATCTATTGTCTGTCATCGAGCAACATCTATTGTCTGTCATCCGTCTATAAACAATTTCCTTTTTTGACTTCTCCAAACCCACCGAACCAATTTCTATGGTCAAATGCAAACAAAAATTGTGAATAAGAACTATATGTATCTAACCCCCCAGGGGCCTAAGGGGTGGAGCCAAAGGGGTCAACTTGGTTAAAATTTCAATAATCCTCTTCCGCAGACATTGATATGCTGTAATTGTTTTACTGGAATCGAATACTCTTCATGGATAAAAAGGTCCTGTGGTGCTTTATCAAAATTGAGGATTTCTTTACTCCAGGGTCACCCATTCTTCCCTGGGGTTGGTACTTCTACTTCTACTAGATAATGACCTACTTCAACTGATTGAAGATTTTGTCATATATGGTTGTGGCATGAAAAAGAAAGGAAAGGAACAGAATTAATACTTGCAGGAGGAGATTGCTGATTTGAAGGGGGATAGAGTGATGAAATTTCAGGTGGAAGTGTGTTCCAATCATTGATTGTCTGGGGAAAGAAGGTTTCTTTCTTCGCGGACGTTCTACAGGAGATAGTGCGGAAAGAATTTTGATGACAGTGCCTTGATTGTCTTGTAGTGGGGACCAGGTGTTTGGGGTTGATGGCAACTTTACTATGGCATATTTTGTAGAGCATGGTCATCCGTGCATCTTTTCTACGATCAGCAAGACTGCGCCATTTAAGGTGATCTAACATGTTACCAACACTTGAGGTGTTGCAATGTCGGTCAGTAACATAACAGGCAGCCCTGCGCTGAACCATCTCTTTCTTGTCAGTATCTTTTTTCAGGTATGTGTCCCAAACTGGACTAGTGTATTGTAACTCAGGATTTAAACGGGTTTTCTTTGGTAAGGTTTACTATAAGTAGTTTATAAGGGGAAAATACAATTCTGAGTATATTTAATGGGGAAAAATGGTTTCAATGATTAAAAACTGGGTTAGAATGATTATCATGTGATTTCAGTTTGATGACCAGTATAAAAATTAAGACCCAGACAGATTTTTACAACTTTTTAAGCTGGTTCTTTAAAGGGGCTATTCAGTCAAATCACAACATGAAAATCCAGTCTATACTGAAAATATATATATCCTAACTAAAGTATATGTAGTTGACAATGACATGACCTGAAGCAAACGTCCAGTGTGGTCAGTTTCATCTTTTGGGAAACTGGTGATAAAAATAACTACGACCAAAATAGCGCAACATCCGGGTCTTTCAGTGATAAGTAAACATGTACAGCACCACGCTGTCAACCGACAACACAGTGTCAGTTATGAGTAGGGCTGTCACAATATATCGGAAAACAGGTATATCGCAATTCACAGTAATATCGTATCATACCACAATACAGAGATGAAATATTGCTGTATCGCAATATTTTTCAAAAGCATATTTTTATTTATCTGCTTGGTGTTTTAATTTTGCAAATTACTACAAATTCTAACAGACGTGACAATAAGCATAAAGCAGGCTTTTAATAGTTCAAATTGTGTAATCGATGGTTGGTTTGACAAAAATCTTAAATCTATGTAATCCATATTATATATGATTAAGTTTGATAACATTCTGACAACAACTTATTATAAAATTGAGCACATCCTTCCTATGACAATATATTGGGATACGTATCGCAATATATTCATTCTGTATTGAAATATATCGTGATACACTCTTGGCATATTGTGACACCCCTAGGTATGAGTCTTGAGTTTACACATAACACATTCTTGAATTTACACAATACATCGCAAGTAAGAATTATAAGTATCATAACATATTCCTCTAATCAGATATTTCTGTTCACATATGGATTTGAATAAAGACGAATAGGTTCAATTAGAGCATGCACGGAGAGGGTGCTGCAGGGAGAATTTCAAACCGCAGAAAGTACAATATCAATAGGTTTAAACGTAAAATAGAGTCATTTATAACAATGTTTGTGATGCTGTTTGAAGATAATTTTGATTCAGAATAAATACATGTACTTGTATTCCAGACAGTCTAGGTGGATAAAGCTACGATTTACCTTCTTTCCTCGGCTGTAAAGACATTTTTGTTGGCTAGAAATTTACCGACAGCTGCCGCTAAAATGTACGGCGGTACAGTTAAGGATTTCTCCTTTACTGATTAAAAACGCCAAGAAAACATTGCCTTTTGTCAAAGGAGTATCAAAATATATTATCATGAAGAATTTTTTGTGACAAGGTTATAAATAAAACTTACTTTATTAAATTGTCCCTTTGAGAGTTTCCTCAAACTTGTTTTTCACTTTTTTTCTTCTGAATCCTTTTTTTCTGAATTTATAATGCTGTTGATGTAGGACTCCCATTTCAGGTCCTGTGCTTAGTTACTCCAAAATACTTATTTTTTGCAATATGTTGGGTACCCAGACAGAACCAACATATCGTTACTACAGGGTAATGTTTCAGTACTTGGATATGATGTTTTGTTATTTCAAAAAAGTCGTAATGACCCTTAAATAAAAAATAAATATATAGACTATTTTTGGCATTTTGACTGACATTTGATTAGTTTGTTATGTGTGTCACTGATTTTTTAAGCATATACAGTATCCTCTTTAAAAAAGAATTGACACATTTTCTAAGACAAAGAAATAACAAAGTACCGAAATGACTAGAATCGCCTAAAAAATGACAGCGTTTACGTAACACATGCTACCTGAATAGGAAACAATCCCGTTAATTATATCACAGGTTATACGTATACTAGCCTTGTCAGTGTCAATATACACTACTGTATATAACAAGATATAGGTGTGTTGACAGATGAAGCTAGTATAGGTCTGTGATTATATGACTACCACTGTTCACAAAATATCTTAGTTTCACGAGAGGTTCTTTTGCCTCCTCTGTCTTTGGAGGATGCAGTTACGTCCTCAATGATGAGAGGAATCCCAGTGATATCATCCGTCAAACGTACATGTATTGCAGTGCCGAGGACAGTATCTTCGATTGATACACGTGCTTCCTTGGTTATGCCGCTACTCCACACAGAATGACAATGAGATCACTCAATACGTATATATACATTAATACTTACAGTTGCCATGTCTGTCCCGGACAAAAACGGTCTACACCAAGACTGTAGGTGATGAAATTCAGCCGACGTATGTACTGACACAGGACTTGGATATGACCTTGACCGAACAGAGTACAGTCGTCGGGGTCTTCAAAACGTTTGGAGTTCTGACAGTTTTCAGTCACAGGGACCTGATAATTTATACGTATATATGATCATTGGTTTAAACAATGACGCGTGCGACGACTATGCATTCGGTTTTGGACTATAGAAATAAATTCACACTATAGAAATATTTTTAATCCATATATGATATACCAATCACTCTCCAGGATCCCTGGACAGCTCCTATACGAAAGGAGGACAAGACACTACAACAAGATAAGATTGAGGTGTCATTTTTAACGAATGTCGAACTTAACCCCTAAAACATGTAAAATTACTCTGAACATCTTAGTTTAGTCCAAATATAGCTGTAACAAATTATCAGGTCCCTCTGTTTCCAATGCATACCAACTTCGCGAGCCAAGGGTGATCAATACGATATACTCTCCTATATGAATAGGAGAGTATCGTATTGAACCCTTGGCTCGCGAAGTTGAGTGCATATAGACTGATCACGACTTTAAACAATGACGCGTGCGACGAGTATGCATTCGGTTTTGGACTATAGAAATAAATTCACACTATAGAAATACTTTTTGCACGGTCATATAAATTCTAAAGGTCATCATAAAATGTTAATGTAAACTACTGTTAAAACAGAAGGACAGGTGCGACAACCCCTTAATTATGAATTTAGATATTAGGAGGCGCACTGATTATTTTCACTTTAAATACTCTATAAAGTGTGTCCAATATTATGAGCCATGCCACTACTCAACAGAGATAATCATGACCATCAAGGATACAGCAAACCCCGGGGACTAAATAATAATCAACCAAATTTGTCTACCACCTTGTATCTTGAAAAATGTACGTTACACACTAACATGAGACCTTTAAAATGTTGTAATAGATACAGTGTGCCAACAAATTATTAAACAGTATCTGCCGGGGCCTGTAATATACATCAATACATTAATTACAGTAAATCTCTGGATCTGTAATGACGCACATCAATACATTAATTACAGTAAATCTCTGGACCTGTAATGACGCACATCAATACATTAATTACAGTAAATCTCTGGACCTGTAATGACGCACATCAATACATTAATTACAGTAAATCTCTGGACCTGTAATGACGCACATCAATACATTAATTACAGTAAATCTCTGGACCTGTAATGACGCACATCAATACATTAATTACAGTAAATCTCTGGACCTGTAATGACGCACATCAATACATTAATTACAGTAAATCTCTGGACCTGTAATGACGCACATCAATACATTAATTACAGTAAATCTCTGGACCTGTAATGACGCACATCAATACATTAATTACAGTAAATCTCTGGACCTGTAATGACGCACATCAATACATTAATTACAGTAAATCTCTGGACCTGTAATGACGCACATCAATACATTAATTACAGTAAATCTCTGGACCTGTAATGACGCACATCAATACATTAATTACAGTAAATCTCTGGACCTGTAATGACGCACATCAATACATTAATTACAGTAAATCTCTGGACCTGTAATGACGCACATCAATACATTAATTACAGTAAATCTCTGGACCTGTAATGACGCACATCAATACATTAATTACAGTAAATCTCTGGACCTGTAATGACGAACATCAATACATTTATTACAGTAAACCTCTAAACCTGGAATGACGTACATCAATACATTATTACAGTCAATCTCTGGACCTGTAATGACGCACATCAATACATTAATTACAGTAAATCTCTGGACTTGTAATGACGCACATCCATACATTTATTACAGTTAATCTCTGGACCTGTAATGACGCACATCAATGCATTTATTACAGTAAATCTCTAGACCTGTAATGACGCACATCAATACATCATTACAATAAATCTCTGGACCTGTAATGACGCACATCAATACATTAATTACAGTAAATCTCTGGACTTGTAATGACGCACATCCATACATTTATTACAGTTAATCTATGGACCTGTAATGACGCACATCAATACATTTATTACAGTAAATCTCTGGACCTGTAATGACGCACGTCAATACATTAATTACAGTAAATCTCTGGACTTGTAATGACGCACATCCATACATTTATTACAGTTAATCTATGGACCTGTAATGACGCACATCAATACATTAATAACAGTAAATCTCTGGACCTGTAATGACGCAAATCAATACATTAATTACAGTAAATCTCTGGACCTGTAATAACGCACATCAATACATTAATTACAGTAAATCTCTGGACCTGTAATAACGCACATCAATACATTAATTACAGTATCTCTCTGGATCTGCAATGACGCACATCAATACATTTATTACAGTAAATCTCTGGACCTGTAATGACGAACATCAATACATTTATTACAGTAAACCTCTAAACCTGGAATGACGCACAACAATACATTTATTACAGTAAATCTCTGGACCTGTAATGAAGAACATCAATACATTTATTACAGTAAACCTCTAAACCTGGAATGACGCATATCAATACATCATTACAGTAAATCTCTGGACCTGTAATGACGCACATCAATACATTTATTACAGTTAATCTCTGGACCTGTAATGACGCACATCAATGCATTTATTACAGTAAATCTCTAGACCTGTAATGACGCACATCAATACATTAATTACAGTTAATCTCTGGACCTGTAATGACGCACATCAATACATTTTTTTACAGTTAATCTCTGGAACTGTAATGACGTAAATTAATACATTTATTACAGTAAATCTCTAGACTTGTAATGACGAACATCAATACATTAATTACAGTAAATCTCTGGACCTGTAATGACGAACATCAATACATTTATTAAAGTAAATCTCTGGACCTGTAATGACGCACATCAATACATTAATTACAGTAAATCTCTGGACCTGTAATGACGTAAATTAATACATTTATTACAGTAAATCTCTAAACTTGTAATGACGAACATCAATACTTTTATTACAGTAAATCTCTGGACCTGTAATGACGAACATCAATACATTTATTACAGTAAATCTCTAGACCTGTAATGAGGCACATCAATACATTTATTACAGTAAATATCTAGACCTGTAATGACGAACATCAATACATTTATTACAGTAAATCTCTGGACTTGTAATGAGGAACAACAATACATTTATTACAGTAAATCTCTGGACCTGTAATGACGCACATCAATACATTTATTACAGTAAACCTCTAAACCTGGAATGACGCACATCAATACATTTATTACAGTAAATCTCTGGACCTGTAATGACGAACATCAATACATTTAATACAGTAAATCTCTAGACCTGTAATGACGCACATCAATACATTTATTACAGTAAATCGCTAGACCTGTTATGACGCACATCAATACATTTATTACAGTAAATCTCTAGACCTGTAATGACGCAAACCAATACATTTTTCAGTAAATCTCTGGATCTTTAATGACGCACATCAATACTTTTATTACAGTAAATTTGAGGAACTGTCATAACGCACATCAATACATTAATTACAGTAAATCCCTGGATCTGAAATGACGCAAATCAATACTTTTATTACAGCAAATTTCAGGACCTGAAATGACGAACATAGGGTTATGAACGCAATTGGATTAGTGTCATTTCGATGTTTCTCCTCTAGTCTCGAATAACATGAGACAACCGCTAGAATCAAACATTTTGATGACGATAGGCTGTTTCAGGAATCTCGTTTGCACTGACGACGTAAACACTTCAACATCAGACACAGCCAGGGTCATTTAAGGACAGGTGCCTAGGGAGAAGGGATACGCATCCAGAAAGAATGAACATAGACAATAATGATAGGAAACAAAAAAGATCTCAGATGCTGTTATGGGGCAGCAGATAGATTTGGTCTCGTCCATGTCCTCTTCGTAGAAGTTTACTGAAGATAACCCCCGATTCTGCAGGGCCCGCAAAGCATAGGTACTCGGGTTCTGGAATATATGTGATACCTAGTACATTAATTTTCGCACCCACTAGATATCGCACCCCTTTATACTTTTAAATCGTACCTTTATGATTTATTAGTATAAGGGGGTGCGATATCTAGTGGGTGTTATGATTGGGATACAGCAATTCTATACACGTACTCAGTTTCTACAATATCCCCTAAACAGACGACAAGGAAGACCTTCCCCGATTCTACATGGGGTGGGGTATATTTCTAGCTTCTTACAATGTCTTCCCGAACCTGCACGGGTCTTCTCGGACTAGACATAATTCACTGTATGTACTCTTGATTACAAAGTCGATCGAGAATAAAAACAGTCTAGCTTACCCACTGAACAAAACGGATGCAATACTGGACAGTAGCCCGAGTTTCCTCTGGCCCTGACACCAGGCCAGAAAAAAACTCGGGCGGGCTAACTGGATAGATATTACAACGCCATTTGGAGAATGTTACAGTGCGATCTGTATTTTTAAAAGCTAAGTGCAAATACAAATATTTTTAAATCAAAACTGACGAAATGACACGTCGCCTGGTGTAGAACACTTGTAATGGATAGTACGTTATAGACATATTTACACAGACGCGTGGCAGTCTGGTTAATGAGTTTGACCTGCACCAAACATGTCAACCTAACACCACAGCATGTATAACACATTACAGCTCGGGAACCATCTCCATAAACTACATTCTCATCAATTATATCTTTTGAGTGGGGCGTGCTCATTAAATTGATGGTCAGCTGTTACGTATAACACAAATACAGTAAATTCTCAGTACACGTGAACTATCTAAATCGGGGTGACAAGAACAGAATCTATAATATATTCCGCTCCCAGAGAACAGCACTAGATGCTAAAAATGACTGGGAGTGTCTTCTAATTGTCCGGTAATATGGACCTTGGTGTACGGATCTCCGGTAATATGGACCTTGGTGTACGGATCTCCGGTAATATGGACCTTGGTGTACGGATCTTACGTGTGCTATTTTACACATCTTGGCAGTTTCAGAAGAATAATGTCAATAGTTTAGAAATACAAAATCTAAACAATACTTGCATACATACATACTTGTCACATTTGATCCTTATTTATTCCAGGACAGAGGAAATCTGAGCACACCTTGCTGACTGACCGCAGTGACAGGAAAGAAGGCATTCTATTCCTAAAAACAAGAGGTCAAGGGCCTTCACGGTCACCTTATTGAGGTTGACAAATGATATACAAACAAACGAAATAAATAATAATTCAGTTTTAATATTGCATAAAATCCACCCATAAGTTTCCGAAAATATGTCTTTTGAACATTTTGCACTCTGAGACAACCAGTTTCATCAAACTTTTACAGACAGTTTTTGAGAAGAAATCTAAAATATAATTGTTTAAGGTACATCGACGGACGAAAGGTGATCACAATGTGTAGAATTTGAGGCAAAATCTAATGCTGATGTTATCAAAACCATGTATAAAATCCACCGCTTCCTCTATTTATACAAAGACGTCTAACAGGACCCAGAAATGCCAACAACATCCTAACATCATTGCTTGAAAAAACAGGTAGTCAGGTAAGACTTTCCTTACCTTTAAACACCCATGCATAACATCCAATGCAAGCCTGATCGTATAAAAGCGTCCGGTCCAATTTGACAGGAAAACTGTGTAAAGAAATACTGTAAATAATGGAAAAGGCGTCTTTCCTCACCCAACCATACCACATCAGGACACAGATCCTACCGGTTGAAGGATCAAACCGGATATGCAATTATAAATCAAATACCATCTCCTACCACTATACAAACTGATGCACAGTATAGGCTCTCGGACCGATCAAAAGTGAAAGAAGACTTACCTCATAGATGTCGGCTGACAAAGCTGAGTACGAGGAAACCATATAGTACCAAGCGAAAACAAACCACTTTCTTTGACATCAAACCAGATGATGGTCTAGTCAGTTTCCTCTGGCCCCAGCACCAGTCTTAAACATTATGACAAGTATGTCTGGCCACATCAGACATCTTTGAAAAGTAAAGTCTGGTGTTTGGGCAAATATTAGGCTTCTTGTGACAAATCTCGAACAAAAATGCCCTTCGGGCCAGGCGAGCTAAAAACTATAGAAAGTTGACAGAGAACGGCTTTGTAGTAAAAGACGAAAAAACCACTAAGAGTCCCTACTTCTACTATTACACGTCACGTTTACAGCATTCTGATCTTACAATACGATATACGTCCAAGCCGACTGTCATGGCAGAATTCGGCCCCGAAATGACAACAATTTGGCAGGACCATGCACGCATCACTTCAGTTTGGGTGAAATTGGTTCAGTAGAATTTGCATATTGAATTTAAAATCAGTTCCAAAATAACAAGAACCGATCTGGACTATATTAATCGTTTCAATTAAGTTTCAGCAAAATTGCAATTTGCTTTAAATTCCAATTTTTATTTTTCTATTTTTTTTTGGATTTAAATATGTAATTGACTCGTAGATAACAACAAGAGGCCCAGATGGCCTGTATCGCTTACCTGAATGTGTTTAAAATAATTGGTATAAAGTAAAGATATAGCACTCAATGGTTCAGATAGATCCATCCAGTACCTGAGAATAGCGAGAACAAACTTCAAACAGAGACCCACCCCTATGCCCCTAGGGGGGTCATACCCACTGCTTATACAAAATTGAGTCCCCTTGGCCAAAGGATGCTCCAGCCTAAATTAGGATAAAATCCCTTAATCCCTATGGTAAAAGAAGGATTTTAAAGGTTTTACCTCTAATTCCCCTATCAGGCCCCGCCTCTCTGCTTCCGGGGGGTTTAGACACACCGTTATCACNCCCCTTCACCCAAGGATGCTTCATACCAAATTTGGACAAAATCCTGTTATTCGTACTGAAGAAGGTTTTTGAAGAATTTGCTATGTTTTCCCTAATGGGCCCACCAATCTGCCCCCAGGGGGGCCACACTCACGGTTTATACAAAATTGAGTCTCTTTCGCCGAGGATTCTCCAGACCAAATTGGGAAGAAATCCCTTCATCCCTATAGTAATAATAATAATAATATACAACATTTATATAGCGCCCTATATAATTTGTAAAATTACTCTAAAGCGCTTTACAACATATGGATAATAGTAATGGTTATAATTGTGAAAACAAAAAACAAAGGCTTACAATCACTTTTATACATTTAAGCAAGCAATTTGCACATAATTGAACAAATAAAAGGGTGGTATTTACATAACGTCTTTGCAAAGATTCTAAAATGCAGACGTGAAAAGGTGAGTTTTGATGTCCCTCTTGAACTTGGCCAGGGTATTGGACTTTCTAATTACAGATGGTAAGCTATTCCACAACGTAGCCGAAACCCTTCCAAAGCATCTGTTTCCGTAGGTCACAGTACGAGATTTTGGGACACACAACAAAGATTCTGACTCCGACCGCAGTGATCGTGACGGCTGATACAGGGTAACAAGCTCCTGTAGGTACTGAGGAGCTGTTCCATTCAGTGCCTTGTATGTGTATACCAGAATTTTGTACTGCGACCTGTATCGTACAGGTAACCAGTGCAACGAATAAAGCGCAGGTGTGATGTGCTCTCTCTTTCGAGTACGAGTAACTAGCCGTGCTGCAGTGTTCTGAACCCTCTGCAGACGACTAGTTAGTTTGTCAGATATACCACAGAGCAGGGCGTTACCATAATCCAACCGAGAGGTAACAAGTGAATGCACCAAAATCTTGCATGCATCTGCAGTTAGAAACTGCCGAATACAGCCGATGTTCCTGATCTGGTAGTAACAGGATTTGGCAATAGCGTTCACTTGTTTCTCCATGTTCAGAGAACTGTCAAAGTATACCCCTAGGTTTTTAACAGCTGGAACAGTCTCAATAGTTCTGGCACCAACCTTGAGCTGGAGAGCCATTGTTTGCTGACACTTTGGGGAAAAGACGATTAGTTCCGTCTTTTCCTGATTAAGTTTAAGCATGTTGGCGTTCATCCAGATACTGATATCTGTCAGACAAGCTTCCAGACTTTCTGAGACTGTATTCCAACTGTCCTGTGGTTTTATGACCATGTAAATTTGTGTGTCATCAGCATAGCAATGATAGCGAAGGCTATGGCGACGACAAATCTCTCCAATCGGTTTGGAGTACATACAATATTTTCGTGGTCCTAACACCGACCCTTGAGGAACCCCGAAATCTAGTACTTTGTCATGTGAGGTGGAAGATCCGATGGCAACACACTGTCGTCGTTCACTCAGGTAAGACTGTATCCAGCATAGTGCGGTATCAGTCACTCCATAAGAGTATTCCAGACGTTTATAAAGTATGCCATGGTCGATGACGTCAAATGCAGCTGACAAGTCCAGCATGACAAGCACAGCTCTGCACTTGTTATCCAATGCAGAAGCTATATCATTATGTACACGTAGGAGGGCCGTCTCAGTAGAGTGTCCCATGCGGTAGGCCGATTGCATGTTGTCATGGAGACTGTTTGCATGGAGATGAACCTCTCCACGCAGGGACACAATCTTCTCCAAGATCTTAGACAGAAAAGGCAGATTTGAAACTGGGCGGTAGTTTTTCAACTCCTCCTTGTCCATTCCAGGCTTCTTTAACAATGCTCTGACATGTGCCTTCTTGAAACATAATGGAACCTTTGATTCAGCCAATGATTTGTTCATGATTGAGGTAATCAAAGGAAGCAGTGCTTCAAGGCATTGCTTTAATAGGTCTGTAGGCAGTGGATCAAGCTCACAGGATTTTGATTGCCAGGTCATGATAATGTTGTACAACTCGTCCTTGGTTGTTGGTGAGAGCTTTGCCAATGGTCCCCTATCAAGTGCAATGTCAGCAGTCATGACAGAGATGTCAATATCAGCAGAGGTGTTCACTTCGGTAATATTTTTCCTGATTAAGATGATTTTATTCAGAAAGTAATCACTGAACTTGCTTGCTAAGTCTTTTTCAGCATTACAGCTTGGTAGGATAATCTCACCTTTCTGTCCCATTAGGTTTTTGGTGAGTCTAAAAAGCTGTCTATTATCCTTGCCCCATTCTTTGATTCTTTCTGAATAATAAGCCTTCTTTGACTGAAAGAGTAGTGAACCAACTAGCCGACATTGCTCTCTATACATCTGTTGGTGAACGATTAATTTGGTCCATCGCCACCGTCTCTCTGCTTTTCTACGGTTCTGGGGTTTTTTTTGGTAGAAGATTTTAAAGATTTACCTCTATTTCCCTTATTGAGCCCCGTCCTTCTGCCCCCTTGGAGACCACACCCACTGCTTATACATGGGATCCTCCAAACCAAATTAGAATAAAATCCCTTAATCCCGATGGTCGAAGAAGGATTTTAAAAGTTTAATCTCTATTTCCCCTATTGGGCCCACCTCTAAGGCCCCTGAGGGGCCAGACCCACGGTTTATACAAAATTGGTTCCTCTTTACCCAAGGATGCTTCAGAACAAATCCTTTCATTCCTACAGAAGAACAAGGATTTTAAAGTATTTGCTATATTTCCCCTATTGGGCCTCGCCCCTCAGCCCCCACCCACCATTTATACAAAATTGGTTCCCCTTTACCCAAGGATGAACCACACCAAATATGGACCAAACAAAGGTTTTTCCCCTTCCCCCAAAGATGCTTCTGACCAAATTTGGTCAAAATCTACTGGGCCGTTCTGGACAAGTAGCGGTTTAAAGGAAAAGTTGACGGACGACGGACGCTGCGCCATGGCATAAGCTCACTTAACCTTCGGGCAGGTGAGCTAAAAATTATCCTTGACCACGTGCTCATCATTTAGCACTATAGAAGATACTGACTAGGATTTTAACTTTAAAAGATTTACGACGGACAAAAGCGGATAGCAACAGCTCCCACGATTCACATTCCAGCTAAAAAATAATATTTAATTACACCAAGGTCGGAAAATTACTGTGCATGTGCCAGTTAACCATATATATCTCCTGTGCATGGCAAGGTTTCTTCAGGAAGCAGCAGATTCCAAATTGTCTCATTCTATGGTGTAATAATAATCCCTTTGATATACATACTAAAGAAACTCAGTATTGTTGTCAATAATTTAATAGTACAGCAATTGATAACACAGACAGTAATCTAGATATAGAAATACCGGTAAGACATGTTCATAAATATTGTAACAGTCGACTTGTGTAACCACATCAACACACAGGACTTTGGTCCAACGCAACATCAGCTGGCAGGGTTCCGTAGGTACTGCCATCCATATAAACAATGATTTGAGAGCTAAGTGAACATGCATCATAGTTTAATACACTTAGCACAAGCTAAAGAGCCCCAGTATTATTAACAGAACCAGTATTACCACTCCTGGTAAAAGAATTCCCTTGAAATTATAACACTTTTCCTAGATTAACAGATTAAGAAACATATAACTTATCATGATTACTAATTTCATAAAAATTTGCTTTTTAATTCCTTGTTAGTTCATTGAAATCTATTTAGTGTAATACTGCATAAGTTTTCAAGTAAATTAGTGAAGATGGTACATCACAAATTCTAATAGCTTATTTTCATCATAATGTCACATCTAAACCATGTCATTGTGTCATATCTAAACCAGAGATTTCCTGTACTGAATTGTTCCCTTCATATATTAAAAACCTTGCAAAAAGTCACTTGATGCACTATCTAGCATTAGTGTACATGTGAATAGTGATTTACAGAGTAATACATTGATGTCACACTATAGATGGGACACTTTGTCTTATTATGAACAGTCAACATGGTATTGGCAGTATATGGAACAAGAACTTCTTGGATGCTATTAAGTAGAGTCAGTAACATGTCCCTTAGTTGTACAAGGTCAATAAATATAGCATGTATACAAATTGTTGAGATTAAAACAATACTAGAGCCTTGACAGATTGTTTGGTCATAATCAATGCAGTACTACACTGGCAGTACAGACGAATGCCTTTAAAATTTGGTAACAGATACTTAATGCCAAAAATGAATGACACTGCATCATAAAGCTGTTTCATCCTAAAGTGGAGTCATATACAAGTGCTTGTTCATACAAGTTCAAGGTCAATAAATATAGAACGTATATATAAATTTTTGAGATCAAAACAAGCTGATGTTGTTGCAGAGAACCACTCTGGATCACTGTATGGAAATCAGTAAAGGACAGATATGTTAAACAATTACATGCAAATTAATATATTTTCTAGGATGGCAAATATTGTGAACAACATAAATCCAAAAAAATCTTTTAAAATTAAACTGTATGAGAAGATAAGGCAGCCTTGTATTCTAATAACTACTGGGCCTGGATCACTCACTTGTTTCTATATTAACAAACGATGTCAAACTTAGGTAATTTATTTGGACAAGCCTTAATATCATCAAAGAGATGATGATGAACACATTTCCCTGACATAAGCTCACTCAATCAACTCAAGTTTTTTCCCCCTTGTTTGTATTAGTATTTTCTTTCTTAAAGTAAAAAGGCACATACTCACCATCAAAACAAAAATACAGTGTATGGTAATCAAATATAGTATCACTTCGGCCTTTGTCTGAATCCATTACTAAGTGACAAGAGTGTTGAACTTGGAGGTATTTAATGTACATATAGACCTATGGGTTTCTCCGGAATAAATCCTTCTCACTTCTTGAAGTTAGTTTTAACAGTTTCTCACATGCATATGCTTAGTCTTACAGTTGAACCCTTGAATGGAATTCCAAACTTTGAGCACTTAAAAAAAACCAAAAAAAACCAGGTATTTAAGACAACAGGTAAATCTACCAGTAATCTTTGTCCACACATTCCTAGCAGTAACATACTCCATCTTATCAAACCTAGATCATGATTACTCAATTCAACATCTGCTGTAACGACTTTAAATCAGTCAAAAGAGCTACCTCTTGTGTCCATTAAATTTTTGTTATAAAAGATCAGCAACCGACTAATTAAGTTAACATTTAAACAAACTACCAGTCAGAAATATTTATAAGCACACTCAGAACAACTATTTTCTTCCATTAACACTTGAAAACGAATTTCTCACATGCACAAGACTTAGTAAATCCAAACTTAGTACAATTATACTCGATTTGTAAAACGTTGCCACTGATATAATAATGAACTCTCAACTTCTTGGGCAACGGATACAAATAAGATGCATCCCATCAATGATCACCATTTCCCAAATATACACAAAATCTAAACCCTATGCTCAACACTATAAAGTGCGGCGTTGTTTCTTGCTGGGTGGAGCAGAGTCATCAACACTTATATGATTTTCTCGGAGTCGTTTCTCGAACAGCTTGGAAAGAATGCCTCCAGCTTTGTACTCGGGAGTCTGTTTTTTGTTGTACTGAGCACAGTTGGAGAAGATGAGTCGTACATCCTGCACTATACTTAGTGCATCAGTGTATATAAAACTATTAATCTTGTTACGAACGGTTGAGAAGTCCATTGGACATGCAATAATGTCATGATAATCAGGAACCTACAAAGAGAATTAAGAAAACCCTTCAATTTACAAAGTACATATTTCAGAACAACAGTAATAGTCACTTGAACTATCTAGCAGAGGTGAAATTGATAAATTCTGTGTGAGAATATTGACTGAACTTAGTGTGATCGAGTATCTATCTGATCGAACATCTATTCAAACTTGTGTCAGCATGAAGAGCTCTGCTCTGATCAAACACGCATGAGGAAAAGGTAAGTCACAAAACGATTAAAATTCTACAATGACAACATGAAGATTGTCAAACTATTTGTATACATGCTTTCCTTATGGTCAAAACCCTTGACATTTATAGTAATGTTAAGAGAACAGGTCAAACATACCAGTTTTTTGCTGACAGGTTTCAAGAATGGAGTACTCTCCTCGTGTTTAACCAGCTCATGGATAAGGTCTTCACAAATCTTCATATGCTGTACTTTGGAATTGCCTCGTGAACTTGTAGTAGCAACTTGCTTAATATCGGCATCTTCAAAAATAAATAAGTCATCCCATATTACCATTATATAATAAACACATATACTGTTCATATCATTGGTCCTCTTGTTGTAAACTTTGATGATTGGATCAACTCTACCACTGGTCATTTTATAAATGGAACATGGCTAAGGTATATAACATACCCACCAGACATATATATTTGAAAGTTCTTTTTACCACCTTGTACATTTTGTATTAACACAAGAATTCCAGTGTAGGTACATGGCCTGCTCCCTCTGACAGCCGTGTTGATTTTCAGATTCGGTTCAAAATCAAAAGACTGGGTTAAATTGATACTAATTGATTGCATAGAAAAAATCCTGAAAATCAAAGGATTCCATCAAGAGTTCTAAAAGACCTTTACTTTGCAGAAGACACAACTGCAGAACAAATGAGCAGTGGCCATCTTATATTGGCATTACATATGTTCACCAAATACCATTTACCACCATAATGAAAGATAGAGGATCATAAAAAGCAATACAATTCTTAAGCAAAAGTGATGTTGACCTTGACTGAAGAATGTTTCTTTTAAGCTTTATTACATATCTTCATATAAAAATGTATGGCCATGAAATATCAAGAAATTTAAGACTTCTGATTCTGAGAAAATCTCTAGATATAGAAGTGTTGACAGAAGACAGACATAACAATACAGACAGAAATTATGACATGGCATATACATCTCTGATGCAGATCCCGAATAACAGAATAATTAAAACCTTGGGTTTCAACACAAAGCTTTGATTCTGAGTGTTAAATGTAACAATACATATGAACATATCACTAAATAAGCACTTTTCAGGTTTATAATTCTGTACTTTCACTTGATTAGAAATGTGTGACATAATATTGAATAAATATTAAAATCTGCAGATAATTGATTTAAGCATGTATTAAACCCTTGATTTATATACCTCCATTCACATCCTGAGCCAGTTTTGACATGGACTTGGCAGCCTTCTTTAGCTTAGGTTTAACCTCATCCATAGGTGAGGCAGGACGACTCCTTTTACGTGAGTTTTTCACCGTGACTGGGCTGTCACGAGGACTTCCCTTCTTTGAAGATGCCTTACTTGAGGTAGGGGTTGCTTTTGATGCTTTCTTTCCACCTAAGCAAAACGATTTCAATATCTTAATTCCTGCACTTAACTGATAAACTACATTGTATTCAGGCTTAACAAAACTGATTTTACTGTCGTAATTCCTTCACAGCACATATCAACTACATTGTACTCCAGTTGAGCAAATATATTTTTAGTTTGCAAACTGAGTTGAACACACTTGATTCTTTGATGTCCATGATAAGGGTCTCTTAGTACGGACAGGGCTTATGAGAATAAATTAAAATTATGCATTGTATGTTCATTGACTGTGTCAAACGATTAAGCAAATTACAAAAACGCTAATCTGGGCAAATAGTCCATGCTTGAGCACGAGAATGGTTTCATGAATATCAGCTCAGGTGTGCTAGTAGACTTTCCTAAACCTTTGAAGTACCTTTGCCTGGTAGTTTGATCTTGCCCTGTTTCTCGACACCAGAGCATTTCTGACACAGCCACTTGCCCTTTGGAACCTTCTTGAGAGTAGGCTTGGCACAGGCCAGATGGTAGGACAGGGGACACGTGTCACAGCAGATGAGCATGCCTGCCTTGCTACACACGGCACACAAGTTATCATTGCTTTCTTCCTCTTCCTCCTCATCTTCCTCATCCACTTCTTCTTCTGCTTCCTCTTCCTCCTCATCACTACAAATACAAAACAAAGTTATAACACCTATCTAAAAACCTGTCAAGAAACTACATGCATCATATTCAGAAAATATAGAAAATCAGCAAAGGATACCCATGATGTCAAAGTGACTACGGTAGTCACACAATGTATTTTTAAATGAGTCACTAATAGGGCAATTTCCCAATATTTTACAATATACATATACACCTTACACATTTTTCATTTCTAGAAATGACAATAGCAGTTTTGCTTAAAGGGGCTGTTCGGGGAAAAAATGTCATATTTGCTAAAATGGCATACACATGTTTAAGATACCTTCTTATGAAATATACCGATTCAAATTTTGCTGAAATTCACTCCGTAAGAGTAAAAATTATAACTATATTAAAGAAATCATAAATCGTCACCTGACAGTCTAAAACTCTCAATTGACCCAGATCAGTGATGAAATTTTACCGCACGCGCGTCATCAACAAGGCCAAAAGTAAACATCGCGGCGAAATAAAAAGATGCATGCAAAAGTCATGACAGGCACGAGGTATCAATACCTTTATATATAACAACAACATATAGGTAGGAATACTACACTTGCATCATACATGACCTTTGAAAGCAATTATTTACGTATAGTATTGCTGTCTTGTCCGCTAGTTGAGTCCGACGTGGCACATGACGGCGTGCTATTGTTGTTATCTTCAATGCCTCAATTTCGAAACAACCATGTGACATATATAATAAATAGATCTGCGCTAAATTTACGCGGGGTTTCCCCTGAGATTTCAGTGGTCAAAACTGGACATTGCAAGAAGAACTTGACCATCATATTGCCGTGGTACAACTTTTGGAAGGCCAAAGAACACATTTAGACCCATTTATTTTGTAATTTTTTCCCCGACCAGCCCCTTTAAGCTGAATCTATAATTAATATATGAAGACCTGGGTTTGTATGCATTACGTCAGTATCTTATAAATGATCTAGCTTACAATTCTATCAACGTCATCTTATTTAGCAAGTTTTTCAATTTACCTGTCTGCTTCTTCCTCTTCCTCCTTCTCCTCTTCTGACTGCTCACTGAATGTGCGTCTTCTGCTCTTCAGAGGGCTCCTCTTAGTTTCTTTTGGTTTACAGTCGGGACAATACCAGTCTCCGGAGGGTACATTCTTTAACATGAAATGTTACAATATCATACATCAACCAAAAACAACAAAAATTACAGTAAATGGAATGTTTCCTTGTTCCCTATTGTAATTACATTAATTATTGATTATTTCTCTTTTGCAATGCGACTGACCTTGCATCTAGGCTTTACACAGTACAACATGCAGTATGACTGACCTTTAGTCCAGGGCCCGTATTCATGAAGCCGTTCTCATGCTCAAGCATGGATTTTGTGTTCAAGCCTAATTTCTTGTTCTGGTTATAACTCAATAAATAAATCTTATTTTGTCAATGATTTGGAAACATTTTGAAGAGATTTATAGCCAAATACTGTTTTCAATGTTTACATTTGACTTTTTGATCGTTTGACATGATCTAAGCGAGTTACCAGAAAGTTGGTTTGAGCACAGATTCCATGCTTGAGCATGAGAACGGTTTCATGAATACAGGCCCTGGCTTTAGACAGTACATTATACAATATGAGTCTAGGCTGTAGACAGTACATTATACAATATGAGTCTAGGCTGTAGACAGTACATATTATAGTGTGACTGACCGTGACCTTAGACAGAACATCCTATAATGTAAACTCAGTCAGTTTTTTTTTTAGACAGTACATTTGGTGACCTCTGTCATTGATAAAGTGAAATCTGACTAACTTTGTGTCTAGGTTTTAGACTGTACATTTGGTGACCTCTATCATTGATCAAGTGAAATCTGACTAACCTTGTGTCTAGGTTTTAGACTATACATTTGGTGACTTCTGTTATTGATAAAGTGAAATCCGACTAACTTTGTGTCTAGGTTTTAGACTGTACATTTGGTGACCTCTGTCATTGATAACCCGAAATCTGACTAACTTTGTGTCTAGGTTTTAGACTGTACATTTGGTGACCTCTGTCATTGATAACCCGAAATCTGACTAACTTTGTGTCTAGGTTTTAGACTGTACATTTGGTGACCTCTATCATTGATCAAGTGAAATCTGACTAACCTTGTGTCTAGGTTTTAGACTTTACATTTGGTGACTTCTGTTATTGATAAAGTGAAATCTGACTAACTTTGTGTCTAGGTTTTAGACAGTATATTTGGTGACCTCTGTCATTGAGCAAGTGAAATCTGACTAACTTTGTGTCTAGGTTTTAGACTGTACATTTGGTGACCTCTATCATTGATCAAGTGAAATCTGACTAACCTTGTGTCTAGGTTTTAGACTGTACATTTGGTGACTTCTGTTATTGATAAAGTGAAATCTGACTAACTTTGTGTCTAGGTTTTAGACTGTACATTTGGTGACCTCTGTCATTGATCAAGTGAAATCTGACTAACTTTGTGTCTAGGTTTTAGAC
>NW_018408505.1:67516-95250 GCF_002113885.1 Mizuhopecten yessoensis
TGACCTCTGTCATTGATAAAGTGAAATCTGACTAACCTTGAGTCTAGGTTTTAGACAGTATATTTTTTGACCTCTGTCATTGATAAAGTGAAATCTGACTAACCTTGAGTCTAGGTTTTAGACAGTATATTTTGTGACCTCTGTCATTGATAAAGTGAAATCTGACTAACCTTGAGTCTAGGTTTTAGACTGTACATTTGTGACCTCTGTCATTGATAAAGTAAAATCTGACTAACCTTGAGTCTAGGTTTTAGACAGTACATGTGGTGACCTCTGTCACACATATCACAAAGTAACATCTGTTCTGCATCACCCTTCCTACGACAAATTCGACAACGGGCATGGAGTGCAGACTTGGACCAGGCTATGCTCTTCTCTAGGGTAGCCATGTGAAGAAAGATTTGAGAGAGACTGGTGGAGTACAGCAAGGAATCCTCCCATCGCTCCAACAGGTATCGTCCCTGGGTCTTCACATTTTCCTCCTCCTCTCCTAAACCAATAGAAATGAAACTGGTTGTCTTATGGTGCTTACCAAAAGTAGCAAGCTACCATCATGTCAAGTCTTGTGTCTGATGTCTTTCTTTTGCTTATACTGTTAAAGTGATCCTACACATTTTTTGTCAATTATACAAAAACGTTTTGCAATGCTACATATATCTATACCTGCCCTAGGTGTCATTGCCTACTGTAATTATGATTTTCTAATTTTAGACCCAAACTCTGAACTACTGTTAACACAATCTTTGCAGAACATATTTTGTAAAATAGAAGTTTTTGTTCAAGTATTTACTCCCTCTGTTATCAGTTATATAAAATATATTTTAGTGCTATGGCTATATTCCCTATCGAGTATACATGTACTACAATGTATCACTTTTTATTAATGCAAAAACGCTCCCACTTCAACATTATATACTTTGAAATGTGTACTGTATTAACATTGCTAACGTAATTTGAATGATCATTTTTTTCAGTTTAGTTGATACCAACCATCACTCTCCTCTTCTTCTTCCTTCTTTTTCTTCTTTTGCTGCTTTAGTTTTTGTTTTTCAGCATTCTCACCTAAACCGATGAAATTATGAAATAGTGTGTAAGGATTGAAGATTGTTTTTATGTGCATCCTATGTAATTGGAAAGCCGACAACCATCACAGTGAGGAAAACACCAAAAATAAGTACAAACAAAAATATACAGAAATTGTAGCACACTTACCTAGAGGTGGAGTCATGTACTTGGGTTCAACAGCTTTCTCTATCTGTAACAATGCCTTTGCCAGGTCTTTGACAGTGGACTCAATAGAGCCCTCAGAACTTACAGACGAAGAGTCATCATCTTTCTCCCTTAAAAAGAACAGCAGAATTTACCTTATGAAAACAAAAATACTGAGGTTTATATGGGACCTATCATATTCCATTTTTGTGTTTAATAATGGTGTTTCAGGTTCAATTGAATACCATCGTATACAGTTTTGAATAGATATTGTCAAGCTCAGTTCAGAGTAAATTGTATTTTTAAGTAAGTCACAATACATACTTTTCTTCAATCTTGTCATCAAATTTAATGAAAACAGGATCATTTGATTGGGGGTCGTAGCTTCCATGTTCTATAGCATCCCTCCACACAAACCGGTCTTTAACCTATTAAAAATTACCATTAATAGATTTTACAAAAGAAAAAAAAGATCAACTGAAAATTTAATTTTACACAGGCACAAGATTCTTTTATTTTACATAGATAATACAAGTGTTTTTATTGTATGATATACTCAGGGTGCTACACATATACAGTGCATATACAGCACAAAGAGCTAAACAGCGAGATTAAGCTTAAGGGGCAAAACAAAAAATCATAGTTCATGATCATGACCTATATGCTTCAATAATTTATTTCCCAGTGCTTTCCATAACAACATAGTGAGCAGTGACTCGCAGATATATCCCGATTTCAATAGGGAAAATGTGACCTTTGACCTTTAACCTTGACTAACGACCACCAATATGTAATCAAAAGGTTCAGGAAATAACTTGTACACAACTGCAATTTTTTACTACAGATGAATGAGCTGACAAAGCAATTACTGTTTACTTCTACTATAAAGTTGGGGGATACATTCATGTATAACAATGAAACAAAAACCTTTATTATACTACATGATCCCTCCCTTTATAGATAATACAGAAGAATATTATCTATCACATGATTAACCCAATAAACACAGAATACACTAAAGGTGTGACTGGTACCCTAAAAAACCCTTAACAGTGATCCAAACTGCTTTTCTTATAAAAAATGTATATAATCACAAACTTTTTCTTGGTAATGCAATAAAAGGGATCTTTAATTTGTTTCCATTTCACACACCTTAAGAAAAGAATCATTCCTCATTTACACAAGAAAACTTAAACACAAGACGATGAAGACTCCTAGGCCCAGTTGTTCAAAGGTGAATAGCTGAATCAGTGATTAGCGCAAATCAAAGTTTTTGTGCATCTTAAAAACAACCATTAATTGAGTTAAAACTTTTCATATACCAAATATTTCAGCAGGGTAAAATCACATCAAGTTTTTACCTTGTATATTGACCAAATTATTAGAGGTTGAAAAATATTGTTTTACAGTAATTAGGCTTATTTATCACCTTTTGTACAAGTAGGGCCTGGTTCAGTTTCTTGCTGAACTGAAAGTGATTAATTTCGTTATTCTCATATGGAAACTCATATAAAAAATTATACTTATGAAGTGTAATGTTAAAATACCTTGAGAGATCCCAGGCTTCCTACAAACACTCTCTCCTCTAGATCCAGCAACAGCTCCCTAAGGTTGATTTCTAACACTTCCTGTGCTAGATCTCCCTTTATCAAGCCCTTTGCCACTTTCTTAACAGGAACTTTTCTTGAAGTGCCTTCTATGGCAGGTGACACACTCCGCTCTTGTTCCTCCATTAAACTCTCAGGAACAGCTGGTGCAGTGCACAGAGATTTTGTAGGACATTTCTCAATCAGTTCTGATATTCTGGTTTTTTGATCCATCAAACTCTGCTTTAAAGCAGATTCCCTATAACCACGAGAGTTAAGAGCACTCGTCAGCTGATCAAACTGCTCTGTCGTGGATATATAGGTCCACATATGCTTTGGACCCTCCAGTATTTGCTTGATTGCCAGACTGTCGAGTATCGGTGGTCCCTGATCAGTTTCCATTCCCTCTGCTTTGCCCTGCTGTGAGTCATCATCACTAATCGTTAACACCTCGTCCTTGGCCCCCTCACTACTTCCACCATTTGTTAACGGTGTTTCTGCCCGACTGTCACTGATGAGTTCATTGTTTCCTGGAGTATTGTTACTGACAGTAGACACATTCATACTATTGTCTGCTGTTGACAAATTCATACTGTTATTTACTGAGGAAGTGTTCATGCTATCATTTTCCTTGTCACTTCCGTTCTCTTCTGGTAATTTCTTTTTGGGAGGTGCCTGAATATCTATAGTGGGGAGCTGTTGTCCAAACACAGTGCTGTTAGTAAAAGGATTGGAATTGGGATTTTGTGGAACTGGTTTTAAGTATTCATCCTTAACATGCATTTCACAATCTTCAATGAAGAGCCCTGGTAGTGACTGAAAAACCCAGTATCGTCGATACATTCTGTCACGCCCAAGGGGATAGGTCTGACTAGCATGCTGAAGGCGAGAAATTGAGTCAATCATCTCCTTCTCCTGTAACCCAAACTCTGCTTTTTTGTCAGCCTCTTCCTCTTCCTCCTGTAGACGTTCTTCCTCCTTCTCCTGCTCTGAACGAATCACTTCAGACTCATCCTCCTCTTCTTCCTCAGGTAAGGGTGGTACGGGTAGGCCACTTCTACAGGGACATCAAACAAATAACACAGTCATTAACAAGTTTTACAATTATAACAAGAGCTGTTGGAGAACAGCATAGCTCCCCTATGTATGTTATTATAATACTGCAACTATCAATAGAAACACATGTATAGTAAAACGTTGATATAGTGCCTGTCATTTTATTTGCCACCTCACTTACCACCAGCATATTTCAAGGACCGTTAATTGTAAAGTGTTAGTATATGGGGATATACCTGTAGACTTGAGAAACATCTATGTGATATGTAATTGTTAAGAAATTAACGAAGCCCAATAAAGCTGTTTTTGGACGCTAAAATATGAAAATATGGTTCAAAACATTGCTTACACTCAATACAAATACTTCAACCTTACAATAGACAACAGCCTATTGATAGCGGTGGTCCAACACTACCCAAACAAGAGGCCCAAGGGCCTAAACGGTCACCTGACTGAATCCTACAGTATTTATTTTTGTTGTTGAAATATGTACCAATTTGAGTACAAAATAGTTAAGTATAACGTTAACTCCAGTTTGTCAGGTCCATGAGCTGATCATTCCTAGACCGAGTTTCAGTTAAATCGGCCTATTAGAACTTGTTTTTAAGTTTGAAATAGCGGCCATATTGGATTTCTGATCGACCCGAAAAATAACAACACTTGGTCAGGGAGATGTCAGTAACCTTCCCATGAAATATTAATGAAATCCCTTTGCCAGTATTTCAGCATAAGTTGAAAATGTAAAATGTTAACGGACGACGACGGATAGCAATAGGTCACTTGAGCTAAAAGCTCAGATGACCTAAAAAACTTGCCCAAAAACTTAATCTGAAGCTTGCCATAAAACTTTAACCAAGGCCAATGAAACTGCTTTTGGCCCCTAAAATATGAAAAATATTGTCCAGAACATTGCCGACACACCATATAAATACTTCAACCTTATAATAGACAACAGCCTATTGATGGTGGTTGTCCAACACTTCACAAAAAAACTTGCTCAAAAACTTTAACCTCAAATTTAATTCCAATAAAGCTGTTTTTGGAAGCTAAAACATGGTCCAGCACACTGCTTACACTCGATATAAATGATTTATTGCCCAAAAACTTTAACCCCAATTTAACTTAGTCCAATTAAGCTGTTTTTGGCCCCTAAAATATGAAAATATGGTCCAGCACGCTGCTTACACTCAATGTAAATGATTGAAACTCATATTAAATAGACAACTGTGTATTGAGTGTGTTGATCCAACACTGTCAGGAAAAACTTGCCCAACCTCGGAAGGTGGGATGCCGACGCCGGGTTGACTACCTTAGCCCTGCTATTCTTCGAATAGGTGAGCTAAAAATACACATCCTGTTCTATTTGTCTATACCCTGCACAGAATAGTAAAATCTCTATTTATTGTAATGAGTGATGAGCCTACCGTGGTCGAAAGTATCAATGTAATTTTTGCAGTCAGGTGTTTTAAAATAGATAGGGGTGATTCCGTTTCATTAAGCTTTCTCTTTGTTTAATGAAACTTAATCAAAAGCAGACCTAGATTTCTCTCAACAGTCTCAAGTGATCTTGACCTCAATAATCTCTTCCTAAGAACAATCAATGTATGAGTTAAGACGACTGTGAGGCTTAGAAAAGAAAGACAATGATGTATGGAAACTTAAATTATGCATAAACTAAAAGATGTGATATGACCCATTCTTGATCAAATATTTTACAGACAGTTCAGGTCTAGAAAATACCTCTCCTACACACTGTTTAATTTAGTGATAAGCTCATTGCACATTTCTAACTAGAAAGCTAATTCTGGAATAAACTCAGTGCATTTTCTAAATAAGTTCAATTCAGTGATAAGCTAAGCACCTTTCTACAAACCAATTTACCTTTAAGAAATAAATTTGGTGCCCATTTCTATATACAGACTTAAATTTTGACAGGAATAAGCTTTGCCCATTTCAAGATACACAGGATTAAATTAAGGAATAATCCCAGTACCCCATTTTAATATCTCGTTAAGTACAGACACACCTGATCAAAAGCAGTGACTGTGATTTGTAGACCCTTTTGATGTAATATGCTTTCAAAGACAACCCAGGCACAGAAGCAATATGATGTTTGAGTACTGTCAGCCCAAGGGAGCTATATTCAGAATAAAAGGTAACCTAGTATCACTAAGTGACAAGGTACAGAGATACCATGACTGTAAGCCTTACTCTTGCAATCGTAATCTTTCCTCATACAGTTGGATTTTTTTCAAACGTTTTTGTTCCAGTTTCTCTCGTTCCATCATCCGCTCTTCTTGGCGACGCTTGTATCTGGAGAAAAGTTTTTAAAAAATCATAAGAAAAATGAACACAAAATCTTCACAAAAACGCTTCTTTTCATTTTTTAAATGCAAATACACTTTTTTCGGGAGAGATATATTTCAAATCACCAAGAACTATTTCTTTCATGAGTATGGGTCTCGCTGGGTATTAAAAGCTCATTACCAGTCAGACCGGTTATCATTCTACAACTGACTGTTTTGCGATTCAATGCATCACGCACCCTGATCGGCATTCAATATCAAAAATCAAACGCACTCACCTGAAGACTTTGAAACACTGCCAAGCTGGTTGCTACTGATGGTACATTCTCGAAAATGATATATCCAAAATAAAAGTTATATTACTGAAAGTACTTCTATAAATCCCAAATAATTTTACGTACATAGAACTGCACCAACAAACGAAAACTTTATTATGTACTCAGTTGTTGTGTAGACGCTTTACTAGCAAAACATGTGCGAAATGCGACACTCCCAGGTGTGTAGTCAACAATATGAAATATGATTGAACCGTTCTCATGGAAATGATTGGAATTAGTATTGTTTTTTTCACAGGAGGTTATAACTAGTTGGATATCTGAAAGGTAGGCATAAGCGTTTCTCGTATGATTGCTACTTTCAGGGCCAGGTTTTTTGGGGGAGGGGGGGTTGGAGTGCGGCAGGGTTGTGCATTTACATATTTTAATTGGTCGCATTTTACTACTATTAGATAAATGCTATCTTCCATTTCAATTTTATTCAACTGATCTGATACAAAATGTCGGTAAAAAATCATGAAAGTGTTTATATATTATATATATATAATAGTAATGTCACCTTGGGCACACATTAAACAAATGATAACCAGTCTGACGGGTTATGCACTTTTTATACCCAATGTTTGACCCAACTTAAGGTACACTCAACCAGGAAGGACAACCGATGCTAAAACTTACCGGATAGCAGCTTCCTCACGCTCACGACGATGTTCACTCCACTGCATCTGTTTCAGGTCAGATTTCAACTGGCGTAATCTCTCATAATTATCTTCAATAGTGTCGCGTGTTGCTGCATATGTCAGAATCTGTTGGATCAGTACACGTAGTATCTTCAACTTGTCAACTACAACAACGAAAACTAGTACATTTAGTTTTCTGCAGAAACAAGAGATCTCTGGGATATTGGCACCCATTGTAAGATCTTCATTAGTTTTAAGTCAATTTGATCTTTTTCCTTCAATTCTCTTCTTTTCTCTTATCTGATAGATTGTCTTGTCAACAATAAATATATCTTGTGGTAACTTTGATAAAAAATTCTATAATGCTGAGTCTGAGAGCGCCCTTTCAAATGTGATCCTTGTTCATTATCTTCTTTAGCATAAGTGATAACAAACTTTAAGTTCACAATAGAAGATGACTGCCTGGTGGCCATTTTGTTTTCCTGATCAGTCCCAAAATGAAACATGCACAACTTTGGATCAAGGAGAACTTTCATACAAATTTAGAGAAAGATCTGTGGAGTGCTTCTTGAGAAATAGTGTTAAGGTAATAGGTTTGTGTCACCATTTCTCAGTAGAATTTCTTCAAATTTTGTAGTTATATTGCTTTGAAGTAAAGAACATTTTCTACCACAAAATAAGTATAGGTTGTCAGAATTTGAAGAATTTTAAAAGGAAATTTATGTAAAAGGAGTGAATTTTGAAAAAAAAATAAAACACAATTTTTTGCAAAATCATGTCAATAAAAATGATACTGCCATAGATTAGTATTGCATTAATGTTTATCAATTTAATAAATGCTGAAATTGTGTAAAATGAATTATCTATAAATGATTAAAAATTGACATTTTATAATAAAACCAAATACATATAGTAATTGCATGCAAGAGTTATCACAGTAGTGAAATAGGTAGAAGGTTTCCTGAAGTACAGAAAAATGGACACATGCGACTCATTCAGTCATTGATAAAAAACAACTGAATAAATGCCTGGACTGCTTTGAAATACTTTGATATTGAGAGGACACACTGTTCTGTCAATAACTAGAACACTGACAGGTCAGTAAGGGCCCCGTCTTGTGGCAATATATCCCCCATAATCATCGAGAAGCAATCTGCCCATGTAGCTGAGCTTGACGTTTGACATTTGGACTTCAAAAAGAATCGCAAGGAAGCAAAATATACATTTTACCTGTACTATGATACGAGTCTTGGTTCCTTCCACCTCCATATTTGCTGGGCTAACAGAAATGTGAATACCGGTGCAATACTCATTTGTTAGCTTTGATTTGCTTTGTTTCACCTTATATACCTCCTCTATCAAGAGCCAGGGTCAAAGTCAGAGATCCACTTTGTCTTTGACATTTGAACCCAAATGACCTGGACCATTACCCAGTGACCCTGATCTTTGGTCAGTTGACTTATTCTTTAATTCCGACCAACTTTGCTTCTTGATATCATAACAAAATGTTCATCAGTGAAAAGATGTAAAATTTGACCTTGACCTTTGAACCTAATGACTTTGCCCTTTCACCTCAATGTGAATTTTTGTGACCTTAACATCTTGACCAAGTTTCATGTACATCGGTCAATAAATACCAAAGTTATCAGCCAGGAACATAATTTGTGGACAGACAGACGGACGGACAGACAGAGAGATAACTATAGGGCACCCGTATCTCCGATACGGGGCCCTCATAAACATACAATATTCATCAGTTTAAGATTTAACATAAGAATATGCGGAAATTGTGATACTGTCTCCCTACATTGGATTTTCAACTAGGGATGTACTTCCTATTTCCGTTTATCAATACACTCATATGACCTTAAAAAGTTTCTAAACTCTCTAAATCAAAGATGGCTGCCTGGTAGCCATGTTAATTTTCTGATCAGTCCTAAAATGAAACATGCACAACTACAACCAAGGGGAACCTTCATATATGATATTGGAGAAAGATCTGTTAAGTCCTTCTTTAGAAAGATGGACTATACGGACAACAGACCATTTGAATAACTAACTTGAACTGGCAAAATAAAAGATGGCTATATGGTGGCCATCTTGTTTTTCCGATAGTTAACTTAAGGACCATTGGATCATTCATATGAAATTTGAGAAAGATCCATTTACTAATTTTTGGGAAATAGCAATAACAAGAATTGTTTAAGTACAGACGGACCATGGATGAAGGACAATTTCATGCCCACCATCATTAGATGGAGGGCTAAAAAAGTTTAATTACCAGGTAATCAAAACTAATGGCTTAGCTAAGGAACTTAATGTTTAAAACTCAAGTGTCTACTGCATGGAAGAGCCAGGTAAAAGTAAACAAATGTCATTGTGATGTGCATTACCTGGTTCAAGGTCAAAGACACACAAGCTGGAGAGGTTTTTGAGAACAGCCTGTTCCTGGCGCCTGAAATCCAAGCCAGGATCATCCTGAGAAGTGTAGCCACCCCTCTGTTGATATCTGTACTTGATGTTCTTCTCCTTGCCCCTAGCTCCTGCTGACAACAGGTGAAGACGGAGGATCTCTGATAGAGTGAAGGAATCCAGTGGCAGCTTCTTCAGCAAGGAGCCTAATAAAACAAATAACGTTCATGTACATCAAAAAAATATTTAAACAAGAGGCCCATGGGCCTTAACGGTCACCCGAGTTATGTAAAATCTGATGTTATCGATGTTGCCAAATGAAAAAAGAAATCATTTCGTTACAAAGGTAACTTGAACTATTGTAATGCAAAAGTGGTGTGAAAGATCTGTAGTATATATATGTACTATGTACACAGTGGTTCTGTCAGTCAGCTGAATTTTAGTAAAGCACCTTAAGACCCTTCCATCTATGAACAGTATTTGATTCTACCATATCTGGTTCTTGAGAAGATTTTTGAAATTTCAGTCAATTCAACCCTTTTTGGCCCAACCCATCAGCCCCTGGGGGGTCATTCAGGGCTGATATGTGCATACCATCAAACTGCTATCCAATAATGATAATGCTAACCAAGTTTGAATTAATTCCAATGGAAAAACAAATGTTGGTCCAGAGTGTGATTTCCCTATATAAACTATAGTAAAGTTTATCCCCTCCCCAGGGGGAAACGTGAGACCCCAGGGTCATGACATTCACAATTTTGGTAAAGCACCTTAAGACCCTTCCATCTATGAAGAGTATTTGATGCTACCATTTCTGGATCTTGAAAAGACNAAACGTGAGACCCCAGGGTCATGACATTCACAATTTTGGTAAAGCACCTTAAGACCCTTCCATCTATGAAGAGTATTTGATGCTATCATTTCTGGATCTTGAAAAACTTTTGAAATTTTAGTCAATTTGACCCTTTTTGGCCCTGCCCCTCAGGCCCCTGGGGCTGGGGACCATATATTTCACACTTTCGGTTGACCTTTGGCCATGGAATGTTTCTGCAAAGTTTCATTGAAATTGGTACAGGGGTTTTGGAGAAGTTGAAAATGTAAATTGTTTACGGACGCATGACAGAGGAGAGAAGGCGATCGCAATATCCTTTTTCAATATTAACATTGTCAAGGGAGGGTGCAGAGGGAGCAATTTCCTAGATTTTATGATATTTATAATTTGGACTCCAGTTCCATTTTTCTGAAATATCCCAATAAATCTCTGATACAGGGTGCTAATTATATTTAAAAAGAACAATCTTCATTAAATGTAAAGTACAATCCTAACTTAATCCTCAAAGAATAGAGCTGCTTACCATGGTTAAGCTGAGGAATCTGGGAGTAACTACTTGCTGATTCTATTAGCTGGTAAGTGGAGGCATCCGTATCATCAATTATGTCCACCACTAAGGAAAAAAGTCTTTACTTCAAACATAGCTAGTAAGTTTGATGATGTTGTCTTCTTTGGTACAATTTGCTTTAATACTCAAAAATAAGAAATAGATATTACTGGTTTTTCACATTATTAGTTTCATGAGGAGAGAAAATATTTCTGAATTTCACTAGTAATTCAAGAATAGCATATCTATAATACCTTTCATTATTAAGAGTTACTTAGCATTAAGTTGCAGTTTAATGGGCCACTATAGGAAAGTGATCACATGACAACAGAGATGTGCTACCCACATTGGTTGTCCCCTTTGTCCTTTTTGGAAAGAGCCTCTTCCTCTTCTTCCTCCTCCTCCTGAAGGTTGAACACAGCCGTAATCATCATGAGCAGGATGTCTGTCAACGTGCCATTGTGGTCAGTCTCCATCAAGGCTCTCTCTAGTACCTCTATAACATTAAGATAACTACATCAACACAAACACCCATGCAGCACATTTTTTTCCAGGTAGCCCAGGTGACCGGAAACACACATATTATTTTATTTGGCCTAAGGAACTTATTGTTCCCGTATTGGAATCTAAGTACAGTCGTATCTGCTCAAGCGACCATCTGTTTTATGCGACTGTCACCACATTTGACAAATTCGTGATCTTTTCACAAAGTTCAATGAACAAATTAAAAAGAAACAAGAGATCCCAGAGGGAGCTTGGCGCCCACCTTTGTACCATTTTCATTAGTTCTTTGTCAGTTCAATCTTTTCTCTTCTTTCCTCTAATCTGTTTGATCGAGTCATGTTAACAGTAAATGCACCTTGAGGTAACTTTTGATCTAAACTTAATACTGATGTGTATGAAAGCCAACCNCTTTGTACCATCTTCATTAGTTCTTTGTCAGTTCGATCTTTTCTCTTCTTTCCTCTAATCTGTTTGATCGAGTCATGTTAACAGTAAATGCACCTTGAGGTAACTTTTGATCTAAACTTAATACTGATGTGTATGAAAGCCAACCTTCAAAGTGAGTTTGTCATTTCACATATTTACTAGTACAGTACTTAATGTGAAAGAAATAGAATCGATCATTGCAATATGAGAAAGATTTGTTTAGTTCTTCCTTTAATCCATTTTGTTTTTATGATCAGTCTCAAAATATAACATGCACAACGAGGGATCATGGGGAACCTACATATAAAATTTGAGAAAGATCCCTCCCGTACTTCCCGAGAAATAGGGATAACAAACTTTCACTATCAAAATCTAAGACGGCTGCCTCTCGGCCATGTTGTTTATCCGATCAGTCTCAAAAATTGCCCTGCACAGCTAAGGACCAAGGGGAACCTACATATAAAATTTGAGAAAGATCCGTCTGGTACTTCTTGAGAAATACCGAAAACATGAATTGTTTAAGGACAGACAACAGACGGCGGACGATGGACGCAGGGTGATTTGAATAGACCACCATCAGATGATGGTGGGCTAAAAACATCAGTAAAACCGACACGTGCTCCCTGAATAAACATCAGGTTTGGGAACGTGTCCAATTACAGTGATAGAAAATAAACATATTTTCATATTCCAGAAACTAGCACAATTCAGAATTATGTCAGGCAGTAGCCCCAATGCTCAACGGAGATCGTTCTTTTCTAAAAGAGCAACATCTAAGATTGATTAATATCTCATCTGAAAATCAACATTTTTATAAAATTTCAGTCTCTAAATAAAATGTCAGTACCGGTATATCAATAACTACTGCGCCATTGATCCGATATCCCCAACCTCTATAGGGATCGTCCTCCTCTCGAGGGGCATCATCCATTCAAGTTTGGTTTAGATCTGATGTATTGCTAAGAGATAGCATCCAGAAACCAACATTTTCCCAAAACTTCAGTCTATGTATAGCCATTGTGACCCTGACCTTTGACATAGTGACCACAAAATCTAGAATACCAATTAGACATACCTGCTAACCCCTGAATCTCCCAATGGGGGTCATGACCGGACATGGGAAATTCTGTGGGGGTGGGGGGGGTGATAACGCACGACAAAAAATTCACGTCAAAATTAATCATTTAATTTTTGCGCTGTCACAGCATAACATATTTTGTGTCTTCTGGTATGATTGAGGACTTTTTTAAAAAAATAAAACAAATCTATTCACACAATTGTTTTACTACATTCTCTCATTTCAAATTTGTTACATTCTCTCTTTTCAAAATACAAATTTCCCTGTACATACAGGTAGTTTGAGTTATTGTAGAAAACTTGGCATCTCTCATCACTGATGCATACTGAAAGCATGAACTCATCTAGAAGCTCCTCTATCTGTTTCTTCCTCTCATCTTTATGTATCACATTGGAAATGTTGACAGAATGCGGGAAATTTGTATGACCCATGCGGGTCATGCATTGGTCACGGGTGATAGGTACATTTTTCAGGTCATTCAGCAGGTGTGATTTGACCAAATAATCTGAACTACACAGTAGAACCTTAGCAATCTGAAACTTTGGGGTCAGAAATCAAGATATATGTCCATGATTGTCAGAGTTCAGAATGGCAAAGTGCTACTGTATCCTTCCAAACCTACCAAAGCTTGTAAATATAACCATGCACCAAAGTTATGACAACTGACATGTGTTTTTTGTTTTTAATCATATTAAATTTATTTCTACTGGGTGCAGTTCAAGTATTGAGTGTATCTCAGGAAAAGCCTGACCCTGTCCAAAGTGATGGTTATCTTACCAAATGTAAATCCTTTGGGAAAATACTCTTTCAAATCAAACAGAGCTTTGAATCCATTGATGAACTCAATGACCATTACAGCATCACCAAAGGATTCCACTGGGATCTTGGTCATTACCGGCTGAGGCTCTGGCAATACCTGTAAACCAATCAGTTATTTACATTACTCTAATTTACTGTTACAGAAGTGCTGGGCTCTTCATCTACCTTATATGCTAACATTAAAGACATGGTACAAACAGACACTGTATAATGCATATATTTTGTTGAAGTGTATTTTTGCTTTATTCATTACCAGAACTTGAATTATAAAATATCATACTAGAAGCAATATCCTGTAAGTTAGACTGTATGAAACTAAAGCACTTTATACCTGGTAAGTACATGTATCTTTAAGTTCCTAATTGAATTCTTGGCACTACGAACACATACCTCAAGCTCCCATACAGTGCAATAGGCAAGACAGATGATGATACATGTATAAACAAATTGAATATATTCCATATGCACAATTTTTTTGCTCGTTTCTTTATTTTCTTTTTTATTCTTTCGCAAGGAACCAGATTCAAAACTGGGTCAAATTTACAAATTTACTAACATATTGTACAACTGGCCCTCTTCAAAACTTTGCATATAATACTATATATATACCATTCATTAACTTTATCTTGAAGTATTTGGGATCATATCCTACCAAAATTAATCATAATTTGTATCACAAGTATACATGCAAACAGAAGCTATATTAAGCTATACATTGGGCTGGATCCCTAGATGTACTATAGATTAAATGTACCTTCAGGTCATCACATTCCATGTCGTCACGTATACGATTCCACTCTCTCAGGTACTCCAGCTGGACACGGCGCTCCTCCATCATCTTCTCTCGCTCCTACGAAAATCAGGATTAGGAAGGTAATGACATTGATGACAATATGACTACAGCAGCTGAGTCGGGAGTAAATTTAGTTATAACACTGCTAACAATATAACCACAACAGCTGAGTCGGGAGTAAATTTGGTTATAACACTGCCAACAATATAACTACAACAGCTGAGTCGGGAGTAACTTTGGTTATAACACTGCCAACAATATAACTACAACAGCTGAGTCGGGAGTAAATTTGGTTATAACACTGCTAACAATTTAATCATAACAGCTGAGTCGGGAGCAAATTTGATTTTAACACTGCTAACAATATAACTACAACAGCTGAGTCTGGAGCAAATTTGGTTATAACACTGCTAACAATTAATATAACCATAACAGCTGAGTCGGGAGTAAATTTGGTTATAACACTGCTAACAATATAAGCACTACAGCTTAGTAAATTTGGTTATAACACTGCTAACAATTTAATCATAACAGCTGAGTCGGGAGTACATTTAATTTTAACACTGCTAACAATATGACTACAGCAACTGAGTCGGGAGTAAATTTGGTTATAACACTGCTAACAATATAACTACAACAGCTGAGTCGGGAGTAAATTTGGTTATAACACTGCTAACAATATAACTACAACAGCTGAGTCGGGAGTAAATTTGGTTATAACACTGCTAACAATATAACTACAACAGCTGAGTCGGGAGTAAATTTGGTTATAACACTGCTAACAATATAACTACAACAGCTGAGTCGGGAGTAAATTTGGTTATAACACTGCTAACAATTTAATCATAACAGCTGAGTCGGGAGCAAATTTGATTTTAACACTGCTAACAATATAACTACAACAGCTGAGTCTGGAGCAAATTTGGTTATAACACTGCTAACAATTAATATAACCATAACAGCTGAGTCGGGAGTAAATTTGGTTATAACACTGCTAACAATATAAGCACTACAGCTTAGTAAATTTGGTTATAACACTGCTAACAATTTAATCATAACAGCTGAGTCGGGAGTACATTTAATTTTAACACTGCTAACAATATGACTACAGCAACTGAGTCGGGAGTAAATTTGGTTATAACACTGCTAACAATATAACCACAACAGCTGAGTCGGGAGCAAATTTGATTTTAACACTGCTAACAATATAACTACAACAGCCGAGTCGGGAGCAAATTTGGTTATAACACTGCTAACAATTAATATAACCATAACAGCTGAGTCGGGAGTAACTTTGGTTATAACACTGCTAACAATATAACCACAACAGCTGAGTCGGGAGTAACTTTGATTTTAACACTGCTAACAATATAACTACAACAGCTGAGCCGGAAGTAAATTTGGTTATAACACTGCTAACAATTTAATCATAACAGCTGGGTCGGGAGTACATTTAATTTTAACACTGCTAACAATATGACTACAGCCACTGAGTCGGGAGTAAATTTGGTTATAACACTGCTAACAATATAACCACAACAGCTGAGTCTGGAGTAAATTTGTTTTTAACATTGAAAGTGAATTAAATATCAATCACATTGGTAATATCACTGGAGATGAAAAGTATTATTTAAAGGAGAACCTGAGGACCCTTGTAACATAAGTAACCCTTAAGGGAACCCTATATGAACAAAGGAGAATTTTTCCATTAGAGGTTCAGTATCAAATATTCACCTTCTGCTTCTCCTCTCTTAGCTTTTGTTTTTCTTCCATCATCTTCTTCCGTTTTTCTTCTTTTTCTGCCATTTTTTCTGCCATCCTTTGCAATTTCATTTGTTCTTTGATAGCTGCCTTTTGTTCCATAGTTAGCTCAAGATCAGCTTTTGGTTTGGGAGATTTTTCAGCTAAAGTAGAAAAGAAATTCAGTTCAACACACAGATTAATATTAATTAGTATTCTACTTTCAAATATTCCCGGATGAAACCTATCAAGTATGAGCATGACAAAGTTACAATTATTTCAAGCCCCCCCCCTAAATCATATAATAATATATGAGCTTTGTTTGATGCACCTACTTCCTACCAACATAATACGACCTATATATAAGACATCCAGTAAATACTAAATAACATGTTTTCATGTTCACCATCAATAAAAAGGTGTAAGCCAGCATGTGTGAAGCTATGGATGGACAAGACGCAAAACTATAGTCCCCCCAAGGAGACTAATTACAAGGGAAGACTTTGGGGTAGCTGCACTACTAAGAATTGTGTATACTTGATCACCAGCTCCAAATGAAATCTACAAGAATTAGGTGTTAGGAAACCAAACACCAATTTAAATTCTGTAACTTATTCCATCTAACAGACAAAATACTACACAGAGACAACACCAGTGGGTTTTTTACTTCCATTTTAAAACCACCTGTTCCTTTGCAATTGGGAAAATACAAGATGTCTTGCGCGCAGCGGAAGCGCGAGCGCAGAATGCGCGAAACCATGTTGGGGGGTTCCGGGAAAAAAAATTGAATTCTAGAAGCTCCGAGGTGCATTCTGATAGTTTTTGTAGAGAATTAATTGCTCTTAAAAAATGACATATTTCTTTATTCATTTTGTTTCTATTTAAAATTTGAAACAGATTCTTCACAAAATGTAAGATGAAAATCATTGACAAGGTTAGAATTTTTAAAATCACAATTTTAATAAAGTTTAACAAGGTACATGTACCACCAAATCAATCTCTTCTTTGTCCACTTCTCCATTCTATGACAGAGGGGTTACTGAATTTGGAGATATAGAACTTGACTGGAACAGGGAGGCAGTAAAGGCAATATTTATGTGTGCTGACTTGGCAATTTGCGACACAACAGAAAAAATGGAGCATTTCCTAGTTGACCTTTGGGACATGAAAAGACTAATTGGATGTGTCACAGCTGGTGATGCATTTGTCATACAACAGTGTCACGCAGATGTGTGTCTCGCAACACTATACGAAAAGCAAATTCCGATTCTGAAAGATGGTAAAGAGTTTTTTTCACTCCTAGCAGATAAAAGCCCAGATCAGGCACACACGAGTCAACTTAGCAAATTACGGGATCGTCTCTGTGTCTACAAGACTTTGTAGCTTCCTTGAATGCATTGCTTATTTTAGTCAGTCCTTTGGAATCAATTTTTCTGATGTTTTTAGTGAAGAATTTTGAATTATGCGACATGGTGTAGAACCTGATGTCATCTGCGAATCAAAGCAGTTGTTAATTTGACGCTTGAAATTCTGATGACCGTATCAAACGCTATCATGACCTAGATTCGAATATTCGGATTTGACTTCTCTCCCCTTGCTCAGAAAAGGAAAATTTCTGATCGCTGAAGTTATTATTGTTCGAGAGAATGACTGATGTATTTTAACATACTCTTTAGACATGTTTGGATAAAATCATAGATTACAACAATAAGCAAACAAAGACAGGTATTCTATTTGGGAAAATGTTTTTATTTTGGGAAAATAAGTAATTTTCAGACTAGGGGAAGCAGCCGTTAGACGGCTGTAGATCAGGCAAAAAAAACCCACTGAACCCAGTAGCTGTCCATTTCCACCTACAATCACACTCGCTACAGGACATAGAATACCAGATCATTGAAAATCTACACGAAGCCTGACAGCCAACAGGAAATAATTCGAGTACCACTGACTTACCAACTACATACCCTTATATGACTAGGGATCAATGTCCAAGGTGAATGTTGTAACCTCAGTAAATTTAGTAAATCTACGTTCTAATGGAAAACAATGCTTGCATCAATATCCATAGTAACGGTAATATAAATAACACCAAATAATTAACCTTTCTCTTTTTTTTGTTTTTCCTCCTTTTCTTTCTTTCTTTTCTTTTTCCCAGAGACCTCCTGTTCCTCCATCTCTTCATCCTTCTTTGATCCCGGCAGCCCTTTCCTCTTGGACTCTGTGGCCTCAAACCCTGGGACTGGACCAGAGAAAAAGTCCAGGAAACTGGCCTTATCTAGTCCTTTCTTAATTACTATGTCATTCTGCAAACGTAGAACATTGATAACTACATTACTCTATGAATCATTTGATGACTACATCATACAACAAACATACCTGATGACTAAATCATTCTACAAGTATAAGTGATCACTACCTCATTCTAAGAGGGTTGATTTGACAGAACATGAGCTAAGGATCCTTGGTCTCTTGCAAACAAAACACTTGAAAATTCCACTGTGTTTTTTCGTATCACTCCTCTCATTTTTTGTTTTAGATATAAGCGTATTGCAATTGGCACTTCCGTTGACTCACTTGCTATAACAATTTGAGTTTCAGGGTATAGGAAATAGTAATCCTGGTCAAGCTCTGCAGATATTTTTTATTACACTCGAAACAATGTTGTTGATTACATATAGTTCGTTTTAATTATTTTCCCCCATAAAAGTTTGTAAGGTATGATGTTTTTAGAAATGATTGATCAAAGCAATAGTTATAACGAAAAACAGTTTCCAATGCCTTGTTTCAGTTTATGGCAGTGGTACAGGGATCCTGAAGTGTCTGCATTGTACTCTCTATAGCAATGTTATAATCTCTTACCTTGACTCTCCAGATGCCCATGTAAGGCTCACAGTACTGCTTAAGGAACAACTTGCTCTTATCTCTTGTGTACAAGCCCTTTTTTCGACTGTTGGGGAAAATATTTACATGTTTTACAGAATATAGGAATAGGATTGTCCTATGAACAATATAACATAAAACATTTATCTAAAACAAGAGGCCCAGGGGGCCTGTATCGCTCACCTGTTTCTTTTGTTACATGAAACTGACATATAGGTAACTTCAGACCAAATTTGGTAACTAGAACACAAGACATTTTAACATCTCTTAAACGCTTAAGATATTGTTGTTTGAAATTTGAAATTTTAATTTTAATTTTAAAGCATTTAACCAACATTGACCTTTGACTCCAGCTAGCACTTAAAGTTGACCTTTGACCTCATTACTGTAATAAAGAAAAGGATTTGCACTGCTGGTCTACATAACATACCAAAGTATTACGACTCCAGTTCAAATGTTTTTAAGGATATTGTTGTTTGAAGTTTTTAACATATTTGAGCCCTGTGACCTTGAAAGAAGGTCAAGGTCATTTTAATGAAAAAAAATTATAGCACTCCATCCCAGGTACCTACTGGCCAAATATTTTGACCCTGGGCCTTATGGAACTTGAGAAGAAGATTTTTAAAGCTTTTAAACAATGTTGACATTTGACCCCTGACCAGCAGTTTAAGTTAACCTTTGACCTCATTACTATAATAAAGATAAAGATTTGCATTGCTGGTCTCCATAACATACACAAGTATCATGACCATATTTGAGCCCTGTGACCTTGAAAGTAGGTCAAGCCCATTTAAATCAGGAAACTTTATAGCACTCCATCCCAGGTACCTACTGGCCAATTATCATGACCCTAGGTCCTCCAGTTCTTCAGAAGAAGACGTTTAAAAGAAACAGTTGACGGCCGGACGCCGAACGCCAGCCGGACGCCGAACGCCCTTTTGGGCTAGGTGAGCTAATGACCCCTTAAATACTTAGAATTATAAGTGAACTGTGACATTAGTTATTGTAATCTATTACCAACATTTAACATAATGGCAGCTCTATTAGTAGTAATTTTAATATGTCAGTATTGTTGTACATGTGATTACCAATGGCCTCTATTAGATGGAAGACCCACCTGATTTGTTTGGATGGTACTGTTATGGTGATGTTGTTTTTACCCCTCTCCTGGACGACATAGCGGTATTGCTCCGCCGGCAGGATGGGTCCTCCCTTCCTTTTTGTTGCACTGTTAAATAGTAAATACACTGCAGCATGTACATCAGTACCAGACCACATTCATTATTTAAAATCTACAAATGTAATCACCCGTCTAGTTTTCCATTAGTACAATGTGTGTGATCAAAGCTGTATGCAGAGAGGACCAACCGGCCAGGACACAATGTTGAAATTTTACAAAATTTTCACATTTTAAGAAAGTAATAAATTGAAACACAAAAATCATGCTTACCAATTTTACCTTTAGCTGTACGTGTTTCGTTTTCAGATTGGAGAAAAAACATAATCTGAATTTTAAACTAGCCATGACCTATCAGACATGATCCCATGTTTTCCAACAAACACACGTCGGCCAATTTTGAGAAAATCTTTTGACATGAAATGAGGTTTAATCAGATTATCATAATTTAGGATACACCAGGTTTCTTAACTTATGCAGTAATTAACAAGTTCAAAAAATGAGTTGAGGGTGTCCCAGTCTTCCATCAGATCAACATGGTATCTTAACTCGATCACTTTTGTATATCTATTGTTAGAAAAAAGGTTTCTTCAGTCTTTGTGTGCTGAGTGTGATTATATAATAAACTTAATGTGCTAATATATACACTTCCAGAACCATGAAATGGCCTATATGAACTGAAAACAGACTCACATTCTTGAAAAAAATTATTATAGAACAAGATAAAAGAATCATATTAAACATATTGATACATCTTTGTTAGTAAAACTGCACAGTTGTCAATATTTCATGTCCACATAACTGCATGCAAAAAACAGTGTATTCTATCAACATGAATCAGTTCCAGATACCTCAAGTTTAAAAAGGATTATCACTCCTTAATTATTACCTAATAAAACCCTATTTGATCTCAAAGACACATATCTATGTCTGGTTGATAATATAAAGTGCAACATTGAAGCAGTGGAGGATTTTTTAAATACACCTATTGTGTATAATAATATTAATTTGTAGTCTTGATAAGGTTATTTAAGGAAAAAACAATATTATTTTACATGCATACACGTAATTGTACCAAAAAACTACATTTTGCATAAATTGACGAAGCATTTCATGCACAAATAACAGTGCACACAGTTTTTCCAGTATAACCGCATAACCCAAATATTAATCATGGTGATCCCTAAGCCTGACAATTTAAATTGACAGACAACAAATTTTAGTTCATAACAGATATAAACGAAATAATTTTGCAAAAAACACAACAATGCGCAGTAATTTTATCACTGAGTAACCTAAACCGATCAGAAATTTGAATTACAAACACCTTACCAAACGTTGCAGTATATGACAACAATTTTTGCATTTCTCTTTTTTTGGTTAAATATATGCAATATATGTAGTATGTGTTGTCTTCCTTTCTGCTACATAACAATAAGGCTGTGTACTGATCCAACTACATCATAGGATGTCCCAGTATGCATCGATACAAAATTATGAATATTCATTATAATTAGAATTTCATATTACTGTAAGGGTAATATATACATATATGTTAAAATCATCATGATCATGAACAATGAAGGAATGTTACATCCTTTGCTGGAGATAGCTATAATAGGTCATTCAATATTTTTTCATGTATGACAACCTTTAAAAGCAAAATCGTTTCGTTTGACCTTTTTTACTCAGCCTCTTGGCTCCCAGGATCGTCACTCCCTATATTTCATTATTTGTACAATTTTTAATCCTCATGGCCTTAGATGCTAGCACTAAAATTGGGTTGGTTCCTGCTCAGTACTTTGGGAAATGTCATTTAATGCAAATTAGCCTATTTTACAACTTTTGACCCAGCTCCTCATGATCTGCCATCATCAGTATCATTCTCTTTATTTGTGTAACTTTTTATCCTCATGGCTTAAGGATGATAGCACCAAAATATGGTTGAATTCTTCTTTTTAGTTTGGAAGGTGCTGTTTGGAGCAAACGTAACAGTGAAACGTTGACGGTCAACTAACAGTTACGACAGCACAAGGACGACATGGACGCCAAAGAGGCATCATCACTTGTTGCACCTCATCACTTGTATGAGATTTGAGGCATGCTACTTGTATATATATCCATGAATTGAACAAAAATGGAAAATCATGAACGTAATTGGCAACTGTTTCACCTTCGACGGAATGAACAAAAAGTGTCTGATTATAAAAAACACAAAATTGGAACAAGAAAAAGTACCTCAAAGTAAGTAATGGCATTTTCCTGAAAGTCAAATAAATAAAAACAAAGTGAATGCAGGCTCACAAAGATATATCCCCATTCCCATGAGGTGGTCAATTGTGACATCTGAGTCTTTCTAAACACTGACCAATAACTACCAATATCTAACGAGGTGTAAAACTTTATATTACCAAACCCAGTGTTCTCATTCAGTTTAGAATCAGGTGGTTGACTTAAAAGAATAGCTGGTGGTTAAATATTCACATGCTATATAATATATGTTGACCTGAAAAATACCTGCTTTAAAGTTGATGAATAGCGATTTACTATTGGCTGGCGATTGGGTTTTTATGAGAACATGGCACACTATATGGTAACTAAATCTGTTAAGGGGTTTGCAAGATATCGTGAAACACAAGCTTTTTACTTAAAAAGTGGCCATGGTGAAGTGTAACCTTTGACTTGAAAAGTGTACTGTGGCCATTCATTTAACAAACTTTCTACCTAAGGAGACTAAAAACAAAATATTGCAACACAGTTTGTGCCAAGCAAAATAATAAACACATTTCAACCAGAACTACCTTGCCAATTTGTATTACTAAATGGAAATGCCTTCTCAATGAACAGGAAAAAAGAGATACAATCGTTACCTTTCATCTTCTTCATCAGAGTCAATAACAATACACCCATTCATATCTGATATGCCAGTACTTGGTGGAATAACACGCAGGATCTTGCAACCTTTCCTGCAAAAATAAATGAAAATTTCTTCAGATAAATATGATAATATATCATCACTGACTTAAAGTTGCTACCAAAATGCAAGAAAACTAGATAAAAGAAATGGATGACAATCCTGTCAAATTTTCTCGACTTTTGCAGTGCCGTGCGACCCAAACTGCAGTCAGCACCCTTTGAGTTTATAAAGGTGTCAGCCAGACATACAAGAATTAGAGGATTAACGGCAGTATCTTTAAGTACCTGACACACAGTACTGTTACCCCTGTAATAGTTGAATTGTTAGTTTACATCTATCATTTCACAATTATGTTTGACATCAATGTTTTGGCGGAGGTGTTCATTAAGCGAGCGAGAATTTTAATACCATATTTCAGCATGACNCTTAAACGGCAATCACTAACAGACTGGAAATAACTGGAATATTTTCTTATTATTAATTTCGTTAAATACCAATACTACATCAACTAAGTTCCCCTCTTTCCAATGTTCCCTATAATTAACGTAGCCGAAAACAGTATGGCAGATTCAGGGCTCACCCTGGACCTAAAAGATCAGTAGCTAAGTGTGAATTTCAGTAGCCATTTTTCAAAACAGTCGCCATACTTTCTTGGCCTCCAACTGTTACAGATGGACCCTACATTAAAATCATTCAATATTTAATAATGTTTTTAAGTGTAATACTATTAAACATGATGTTAAAGAGTACTCTGCCCCAAAGTCCTTAAAAATGGTAGTTGTTATTCCCTGCTTAATGCTCAACATTTAAGGGAATGGCAACAACTGGTTCACCTATTGTCAGTATAGTGTGACCTGGCGGAATGCTGTGCTGTGTGCCTTCAGCATGGTATTTCAGGGAGATAGCACTATAAAGTCAGCATCAGATCCACGCTATCACAAGGAGCCAAGCACCCAACACACCCCGTCTCTTGCATACACACATGCAAGCACGCATACACTACATACATGGAGACTAGGGATGTCAAGGTTAACCGAAATAATGGTTAATCGCGGTTCAAAAGACAACGGTTCAGTTTGGTTCATGATTTCCGTATTTCGGTTCGGTTCTATATAAGTGGGTGGTAGTTGTTTGGTAGCAGCAAAAGCGTGTATTATTTGTGTCATATCTCGATCGATACACGCCCCTGACTCCATAGTCATGCAACAGCAATAATAAGTACAACTGTGTTCTTCAGGATGGTTTGAAAGGCAGCTTCTACTTGGATTTTCTCGTCGCAAGACGGTAACTGAATACTAGATATATGTATAAACACAAATTAAACACGGGATTTACCTCTTCAATCAATGTTGGCCTTTACATCTTATATAACTTTGAAATCAGCAGAGCTACGAATGAAACTGGATTCAACATATGGGCCCAGTGCAGAAAACATTGACAACACAAGGCCTTAATCTAATTAAAATGAGATCCTTAGCATTGAAAAAGTTTACACACGACTTTAACCCGATTTCGTAGCGGTATATATATGTATATTATGTACGATATGGGCGGACATTGTTGAGTTAGATCCCGTAAAGTACACCAATTTAATATTGTTTTTTTTTTACTTATGATTCTAGTCAGATTGTCAAAACGTAAGGTGCATGAGCAACATGCGTACTGGAGACTGAAATGTTTGCAAGCCATGATATAATAAAGGAAAGAACATGATTGTCCAGTAAGTATATAGATAGTGCAATGGAGATATTTGCATGATAAAATGAAGGAAATATATATTACATAGATGTTTCAATAAGTCAACTTAAGAAGGGACAGTTGTAGACAGCGAAATACCTAATACAAGTGACAGATTCTTCGTGTTAGTATCTTTATACTCAATACCCTCAGAGGACTAGTAGACAATTGTATATTACTGTTTAACAGTTTAAGTGTGTACATAATGAAGTTTGTTTACGTATTCTACTTGTGATTGTGTATATATAAAGTACATAGATTACAAAGTTGACTGAACCGAACTGAAATAACCGAAAACCGACAACAAAAATGATTACCAAACCGAAAAATTCCAGAACCGTGACATCCCTTATAGAGACACATCCTTAAATGACCTTAGCTGTTAATAGGACGTTTAATAATCAAAATAAAACCAAACCAAACCAATCTTGCCATCTAAAGCTTGCTAATTGTTTTGACAACTTAGACAAAAGCATTAGCTAGCAGTCGTACAGCGCACGCTGAACTGTGGCGGCCCTGATTATGTATACGCAATCAGTCAGTGTCAGTCAAAATACACACGCGAGTAGATAGATACATTTCTGGGACAAAGATACTGATTTTCCCCATTTTAAACAAATTAAGTAGCCAGTTTAGTAGCCAAATTGTATTTTTAGTAGCCAATTCAAAATAAAGTTAGCCAATGGCTACTTTGGCTACCGACAGCGCGAGCCCTAAGATTATGCCTAAATGACAGATTTGTTACATCAAAACTGTAATAAAAATAATAAAAAGTTATGGAGCAATTTCCAAACATGAAAATACTGAGAATACCGAGAAAATTCATCAATAATTGTGCAACCATAGCAGGAAGTGAACCTTTACAAATTACAGTGAAGTCTGGTGTTAAGGCCAAATAAAATAATATGTGTGTTTCCTATCACCATAATATTTTGACTTCAGGTAGGTAGGGAAAAGTTTTTATTTTACTAAAACATTTTTTTTTATTGTAGTATGAAGCAATGGCGTTGTATGCTTATTTGTTTTAGGTCTTCTGTATGTATTCCCACAATAAATGATACTACACCTTCAATTGACCTCTTATTTTTCAGGAAAAACCAGATCAAGCATGTATATAAAGATTCATTTGATAACCAGTAAACACCTGTGTTTATACAGGGGTAAATTGAATAAGACACCCTAGTACGTTAATATGTCAAAAGCATAAAGCAATACTGTTTTTTTTTACTAAATTTGTTTCAGTAAGCTTTTTCCTGTTTTCATTTAGATACAAAAATATCCATTTCTCATTTGGTATTAACTTAAATTTATTTTGATAATGAATTCTTAAAATTGAAATTGTATTAAATGTTTAATTGATTTTACCAGTAATTTGTCAGAATGTATTATTTTCATTGATTTAATAGCCAAATTGATTGAAATTGAAATTGAATTAAAATTCTGTAAATACTGTCATTGTTTTTGTCAAGTGGCCGGGCTACTACTGTTTTTAATCATTTGTGGGCAGTACTAGTCTTCACACATAGGTAGGACAGTTTTATATATATATATTTTTAAATCGAGTGAATCCATGAATTATTCCTCCAACAGTTACGCTCCCATCAACCTCAAACCTACCGACTCCAACAATGTTAAGAGGTTTTACATGGCGAGATATTTTTGACAGGCGCCGCCTAACTGCCCATAGCTGATTTTCCTGATGCTGACTATCAAATTTTTAAAGTTCGGATTTAGAAAAAGTATATCGTGTTTACATACATTTAAATGTTCAACAGTGTCCAATAAATATTCCTTTCCATAAATCCATAATTAAATGAGAAGAATTTCTATTCCGTAATACACTATATATTTGTATCGGTGGCATACATATGAGATCTATATTATATGCACCTTGAGTAGACATCGGTGTCATGAACTGTTAACCACCTAAGTGAGTTTTTCAAGCCGAATTTGTTCCGCCTCGATTTTTCGGGCGGAATCTGCATCTAAGAATTAGGCCTAGTGCTTCTGAAATAAGAGGTCCGAGTCAGCAAAATCATATCCGATAGAAAAAAGGACGTCCCTTGTTTTGTGATCTAACAAATAACCGATGTAAAATACCGCGATTACAGCTCGCCAAAATGAACCAAAATGAATTTTTCAAATTTTCATTAAAAAAATGTTTCAGGTCGGCGCATTTTTTTCCAGGTAGCCCGGGTGACCGGAAACACACATATTATTTTATTTGGCCTAAGGAACTAATTGTTCCCGTATTGGAATCTAAGTACAGTCGAATCTGCTCAAGCGACCATCTGTTTTATGCGACTGTCACCACATTTGACAAAGGGCTAATTCGTGATCTTTTCACAAAGTTCAATGAACAAATTAAAAAGAAACAAGAGATCCCAGAGGGAGCTTGGCACCCACCTTTGTACCATCTTCATTAGTTCTTTGTCAGTTCGATCTTTTCTCTTCTTTCCTCTAATCTGTTTGATCGAGTCATATTAACAGTAAATGCACCTTGAGGTAACTTTTGATCTAAACTTAATACTGATGTGTAAGAAAGCCAACCTTCAAAGTGAGTTTGTCATTTCACATATTTACTAGTACAGTACTTAATGTGAAAGAAATAGAATCGATCATTGCAATATGAGAAAGATCTGTTTAGTTCTTCTTTTAATCCATTTTGTTTTTATGATCAGTCTCAAAATATAACATACACAACGAGGGATCAAGGGGAACCTACATTTAAAATTTGAGAAAGATCCCTCCCGTACTTCC